>NC_134484.1:331058345-331275845 GCF_040206685.1 Ascaphus truei
TTTCATTTGTAACCCTCAAGCAATTTTTAAGGAAAAAAAAACGCTGATTTGTCCTTTCACAACATATAAAATATGACAACAAGACTAATGTGGGGAAAGGGTCGGGGTCAACCTGCCAACGGGTGCAAGAATGTCTGCAACATCTGTATTCTCCGGGTGTATTCTTAAAGTGTGCTGTATACTGTATGTGCCCAGGACGGAACAAGACCCTGGGAGGGACTGAGTTCTGCTGAATGGAGCCGAAATTATCCTGATTTACAATCGTAGCCATATCCCTGTCGTCTGCTTTTCTAGGGAAGATATACACCGGGGTCATGTCGAGCAAAAAGAAAGAAATCCAGTTACAGGTCAGTCGTGGACGCTATGACATAGGGCACTCATGGGGTTTAACCATGGGAACTGCTGGCTCTTGAGGTATTTAAAGATGCGTTCCCTGGGCCACAATATTCATTTTTGTTACTATCATTTGGACAGATTTTTAGTGAACCTTGTTTATTTTTGTTGGTAAGATTTTAAATCAGTGAGATTTGGTGGTATTTGTGCCAAATAAGGATATTTTAATAAAATATTGCTAATTGTTTTCACTGAGACTCTGTTGATGTCTATACGGGCATTGGTGCTTAAAATCAGTGTTGATCTGAGTGATGCTGATCATGGTTGTCATATTGTATCTTCCAGCCACATGTTCTTGTCAGAATAAGGCCGAGCTCATGGTGGTGGCGCTGGCACGCCCTACTGTGCGCCTCACCGTGCGCACTCCTGCAGCCTCAGCGATGTGTGCACTAGGCTGTAGGAGATTGGGGAGGCGATTGGGGGGCATAATAAAAAGAATAAAGTGCGCAACCCAAAACACAACTTAACCGTGTTAAGACAATATCTAACATTGCACCATATAATTTACTCCTTATATAATATTAATGTATATGACAAAAAATCGTGCTATATAAGGCACTACCCTACCGTGGAAGTGATAAAAAATGTATAAACCATACAAAACCGTTGGTATCGGCGTATGCAGCTATAGTTATAGAGTGGCTCAGCACTCCCACGCACTAAGAGATAAAAGACAAAAAAAAGCGCAAAACGCAAATGGTGAAGTATATCAAAATTAATGATTTAGTGAAAGAGAGGTAAGTATTCTGCGTACATCATAAATGAACATTAATCGCATTCACGTGTGACAATACACGAAGTTACCGCACAGTTGTCATCAGAATTGGTGGTCTCAGAGATGTAGCCCCAATGGATCGTTTCCTGCTGTTACTCAGACGTCATCTGCATCTCACACGACGGCGTCCTGCATTCAGCATCTGATGTACTCCAGAGGTCTGACTCGACACACAACTATAACGTTCTTTCTGTACTGTGTACACGTCACAGCAAATAGTCTCTATGGCAAGGCAGAAGTCTCTGTTGCTGGTAACACGCGCCCCTGTGGATGTGCGCTCACTGTAGGAGGGCGACCGGCATACAGCGGGGGGCATGATGGGGGCGTGGCAAACATGTCACGGAGCTGGTTCGCCCTCATTGGCTGAACCAGCTCACATGACGCTGACATCACGCGACTGCAGCCCAAAATCACAAATTTCCTTGTCGGACCAAAATGTACCAGCGTCGATGCGCACAGCGTCGATGCCCACAGCGCCGCGGGCACTTGAGGAACTACATAGGAAGTCAGGTAAGAGTCCCGGAAGTGCGCGCGCACGCACGTAGTGACGCCGCCATGAGCGCGGCCTTACATTTTTACATCTCATGAATGGGGGAGTCTCTGGAACTCTTAGTTCAGCTTTTGGGCATCCCTAATTCAGATAATGTTAATGAAAGGAAAAAACAACAAAAAACATGTGTTGCTGTCCTTTTAACTAGTGTGTATTTTTGGAACTTAAAATGTCTGCGGCTAGTCAAACATATTAAGCCATACTGTATATGTATATTGTGTGTATTTATGGTTCTTGTTTATTACCTCCCAGTAAATACTATTCCCCATACTTTGTGTGTGTATAAGGCCCTGGCCATAGAGGTGTGGGGAGAGCGGAGGCGCTCTAACGCTGAGGCTCGCCTGCATCAGTCAGCGCGATTGCACGGACTTGCAGACGAGCCAGCGTGTGCGAAGGGAGCCGGGGGGGAGGTGGGTGGAGGCGGGGCAGTGACGTCGCTGGGCCAATCGCCCGCGACGCACTGACGTCAATGTCACGGCGCCGACGTCACGGCGCCGTGACGTTGACGCTGCTGTGCTGTGATTGGAGGTTTTCAGCCGACAGCGCGCTGAAAAACAGCTTGGCACTCGGCTGAAACCTCCAACTCGTCAGCACGCCTGCGGACGCTCGCGTGAGCCCCCTCTCAAGGCATCCTCATTGAGGATGCAGGGGCTCAGCGCGGAGCGTCCGCACGCCTCAGCACGGCCTGTCCATCTATGGACACGGCCTTACTGGGCATATTGTCTTGGGAGGGGCTATCCTACTGTGTGAGGATCCTTCCCACACGGAGGCGCTGTTTATAGTAGATATTTATATACACAACCCAGGCTCCCAGTCTCGGAGGATCAGGCCTCCTGTTTGCCGCGCAGGTATTAGCAGCACACATAAATGCCCTGACACAGGGGAAAGGGGGGGTACATTGAAAAATAAAAATATGGTGATGCTGGGGGGACAAGGATATGATCTCTGCTCTACAGTATATACACTGGAGCACAGAATCGTGCATCATATGATGACAAACTGTTGTTTAAAAAAAAAAGGGGAAAGTTAAATGATGTGTAGACAGTATCCCAAATCCTCTTTACAGCTAAATATAAAAGCAAGTAAAACCATTCATCTTTTTGGAAGAGGCATATTGCCCCCCCCCCCCCCCCTCCTCCCAAAAATAATGTTAAATAACCAAATCTTAACTGAAATGTAACCCCATCTGGAAGCCAAGGAGTTAAAGATGGTCCCTTGACGCCATCGACTATGAGGAATTAAAGCAGTTCGGTTCACGGTTGAAACATGTCTGTGAGTGGTTGCATTGCTTTGCATATCCCATGCTGTGATTAAAAGCTGTGTGAACAGCGTTGCATTTGCTTATATGGGCTCCATGTAAATGGCTTTTCAGGCAAAAGGTGACACATTGTGTGCTCATTTGCATGTCATTTCCCAGAATCCCTTGCTGCAGTGGGAGCACTAAATGCCAGGTGATAATGGTTGAAAGGCAGGGTTGCAGACCTGTCTAAGACATGTGAATGTGCTCACAGGTGATATTCTTTATTGGCTATATGCTATTGGTGGAAGTTTTCGGTCGCCTTTTTCACCCACCATAACTTATATATAAGTATAGCACCCCTCTGGGAGATTGGGAGATTGCACAGCCTATGCTACGTGTGTGTGCACTACCTGTAGGGAGCAGGAGAGCTTGAGCTGTCTGTGATGTTGTTGAGACAGGACAGGCTTTTGGGTTCTCTTACTGTAGTTCTCGGGTACTAAGTGCCTCCAGCTGTAGTGGGATCCATTGTGCTCCGAATATCAGCCCCCACCACACCATCCTTCTCACCCCTGTCCAATGACTTACACTCTGACAGGGGAATATAGTAGAACCAGGATCCTTTATTAGCAGCATCATACACAGCCACTGCAACTCTTCTTACAGTGCTGTACGGTCTCTGGAGTCCCAGACTTCTAGAGGGTGCCTACCCTGATAATAGGGACAATGAGTCTTGACAATCCCCAGGCCTGCGCCTGGGGTGGGCCAGCTCATCCTCACAATGGGTCGACTGACAGCCCATGCTCTCTCCTTTCTCTCCAGAGCAAGACTGAATACTACATTTGGATACTCCCCTGATTAGGGTTCAGAGGGGACAGGCTCAGGGTCTAAACCTATACTGATAGGCTTATCCAGGCCATGAGTCACCACCTCACCTCTGTCCATCACAGAGGAGCCTGCAGGGGGACACACAAAAGCCCACTGATTAACCTGTTAATGCCCTGAACTTATTAGGGTCCTACATAGCAGGGGGAAAGACAGGTAGAATAGACTTACCATGTATATGTATATGTATATATATATATATATAAAGCAACTGTAAATATTCCTGTATATTCATTTGCATGTCTTAGACAGGTCTGCAACCCTGTCTTTCACCATTATCACCCAGCAAACAGCACTTCCACTGCAGCAAGGGATTCTGGGAAATGACATGCAAATGAGCACACAGTGCCACTTTTTATCTCATGCTCACATTACATGAGCAACCCTTAGCCAATGCATGCTGCTTTAAACACAGCTTTTAAGCAAGGACTTGGGAGATGCAAAGTCAGTTAACCCACTCACAGACATGTTTCAACCTTGATGGGTATCATCAGTGTGAGGTTGGCTTGCTGACATTTGCTCAAATGAGATAAGAGTAGGTAATCACCACGACTATTAAGGTTATGGTGGGTAAAAAAGTGACTAAAACCCTCCACAGTAAAGCATAAAGCAACTGTAAATATTCCTGTATATTCATTTGCATGTCTTAGACAGGTCTGCAACCCTGTCTTTCACCATTATCACCCAGCAAACAGCACTTCCACTGCAGCAGAATATATATATATATATACAAATGCAAAAATGCTTCATTTATTTGTGTAAAAAAATGGAAAACCCTACGCAAAACAACTTATCATTATTTGAACATATTCGTTTTTTGTAAACTGCTGCCTCTATCATGCTGTGTCATTTGCAACAAAATCCAGTGGGAGAATACTGCTAGATTATTTCGGACGGTATTTAATTACTTCTAGCCAGTATGCTTCTTATATTTTTTTTTTAAATCCTAGACAGTGATTACTACGCAGGAGCAATGGGACGAAATGCTGCTGAGTAAGGGTGTCACAGGTACAATTGGTTTGTTGAGCACCCTTGTGAACAAATGTTATTAATAGTGTATGAGGTCTTTGTTCTAAAGAGGGGTTCTAATTTCTGCATGCAAAAGAAAATGTTTTATTTGTAGAACTCTTGCTGTATTAGGTAAAATTTATGTAAAGACAAGTCATGACGCCGTTTTATTTGAAGATATGTTTGTAATACAGTAATATATATATAAGCAAGTGAAAAAGAAGCCCAAAAAGATAGCACTCTGGTATACCGTCTGCAATATCAAAAGTAAATTTTATTTATTAGATGTCACAAAACAGGATAAAAGATAGCACAGAATTTTAAAAAATGGCATAGATCCCCTGTGCGTAAACCGAAGCAATATGCTAACTAGCATGTCTGTCATATCATATAGAAATACTGTTAGAAGCCAGGTAGATGGATAAATAATATCCCGGGCTTAATCACAGATCCCAAGAGAAAAATACAATATCTCAAGGAGAAACAGCAGACAGTGCTACTCTGTGGCAATAAGGCAGTAGCTGGTAGTACATCACCAATATACTGTATACAGGAAATGTGAAAAAGCTGGGACCAGAATCTCTTAATAGAGTCAAGTCACTTCATAGGATGTCATAGGACTGATAAAGTATGGATTGTAATCCCCAAACAAGCTACAAATAGCAATGCAAAAAGTCAGTCCTGTTGAAGAGACAAATAACAGATGATGTAGGTCCAAGTGTAATGAGTACACAATCCTGAAATGTATATGTTGTTCAGCACAATCCTGCATGCATATAAAAGAATCACAGAACATGCATTGAGCAGCAGCTCAAGAGGTATATTTCGTATCCCAAGATTGGGAGAAACCAGGGGATCCTGCCTACAGCACCCACTCCTACGCGTTTCGGCCAGATGCCTTCAACTGGGAGTGGTCTATATATATACAGACAGACACTTACAGTACTTACAGTACTTACTTAGGACCTTCCTCTCTCCTGCACTGTCCTGGGTTGCCGGTATCTCTGCGGGGGGAGGAGGTGGGGGCATGCCAGCAGCTGGGGAGATGCCCGGAGGCAAAAAGAGACCCGACCAGCTCCGTCCGGCCCCCCGCAGCTACCGGCAACCCAGTGAAGGAGAGAGGCAGCAGCCTCCTGCGGATGAAGGAGAGCCGCATGTAGGTGCTGAAAGAGACGCAGATTGCCGACCCCTGGACTAGCACAACCACCTTCAATTCGTTAGGTAGTTGTGCAAGAGTAGGCTTATGTCCCGATTCAGTGTGCTCTGAAATGAATGGGGCTTGAAGCTTCCCAGACAGAAGACGGCTTTATACAATATTGAATAGTGGGTTATTCATTAAATTGTGATCGGGGCCCTATTGCACTAAAACTCCCGTTGACTTGAAGGTAGATTCCGAGCGATAGATTCCCCCTTCTTTTCTATAGTATAAAATTTCTTTATATTAGGCATAAAACCTTATACAAAACATGTACTTGCATCTTGCAGTGGTAGATGTTCATCAGGCTTGGTGTGGACCCTGTAAAGCGGTGCTCACTTTGTTTAGAAAACTACGATCTGATTTCGGGGACGATATCTTGCATTTTGCTGTGGTAAGTCTGCTCACATCAATAGTATGTTTTAGAACAATGGTAGGCAATATGACATACTTAAGGCGCCACATGTCCACACAGTCCCTTGAACCCTCTAAAGGACTGTACATTACCAACATACACTACATATATAATATATATATATATATATATATATATATATATATATATATATAAAAGAAAAGAAAGAACACTAGCGCATCAAAACTGTAATTAAACTCAATATATAAATAATAAAACACAATCAATTATACAACACAATATTGGAGGTGGTGCTACCATTAAACTACCTGTCCCTTATCTTAAATGCTGCCAGTTTGGTCCACGGCCCCACCAACGCCGAGAAAGAGATTTGGGTGAAGATGACCTACTGTAGGCGCAAAAAAGGGAGAGGGAGGAAAAATAATTATATAAAGTGAAATGTCACAATGTATCAAGCCACAGAGCACCGTCAGGGAGGGGAATCCCAAAAAACAAATGTCACTCTATCAGATGGGGGAAAAAACAGCAAGGAATCTTTTTGTTCCCCATCTGATAGAGTGACATTTGTTTTTTGGGATTCCCCTCCCTGACAGTGCTCTGTGGCTTGATACATTGTGACATTTCCTCCCTCTCCCTTTTTTGCGCCTAGGTCATCTTCACCCATATATATATATCAGAACTATGCCCAGGACATACTTGAAAACGAGAGGTAACTCTCAATGTATTACTTCCTGGTAAAACATTTTATAAATAAATAATATATAGTACAGACAGAAGGGGTGTTGTAGTTTCTCCCACTCCAGTCAGTTGCTTAATGCTGGCACACTTCTCCAGATTCTCTTCTTACACAGGGAATAAGTGAATAGCACATGACCTAAGGGTGCCCCCCATGTCGTACCCTCCCCCACTGCCATACACAACCAATAAACACACGACAACATGCTAGAGTTAAATGGCCACGGCTTTTTTATTATTAACGACATAATGCTAATATCCCAAACCATACCATAACTTGATCCCTTTCCAACCGCGACTCGTGACACCTGTTGCTGACCGGACAACCGGAGAGCAAATAACATGGACTTATTCCCACATTGTGACAGCAATAGGTCCACAGCCAAAAAACAGGGCATAACCCTCCCCCATCTCCCCCAATAACCATAACCAAACCCCATAAACGCCACAGGACCCCGCCTGGCACAACCGAAACCGAGCCCGCCAAAGCAGGGCTATTTCAAAAACCTTTAATACAGTTTTTCTCTCTGCTCCTCTTTTTGTATGAATGTTTGTCTGAGTTGCCCCAGTGGATCACAGGAGAGAGTCGGAGCAGTGGGAAATACTGACCCAGGAACAAGCAGGAAGCCTCTGACGACCGCAGTCTCAAAACTTCTTTAGGATTTAAGAGGAGATGTAAATGTGCTTCTATGTTTAACCTTTCCTCTGAAACAGGGACCAGCAACTCTGGTGTATTAACATTGATTTATTACATTTGTTTTCCAGGCCACGGCTGACAATATCGAAACACTGAAAAGATTTAGAGGAAAGTGTGAACCTGCATTCCTCATTTGCTCGGTTAGCTCCAAATCTGTTGTCTTTTCTTCTCTTTTTACATTAACCAAACCACATTATTTGCATGTATGTATAAGCAGTATTGCTTGAATATGTCAGCAAATTGGGAAAATGTAATCGCAAATCAAGCAAAGAGGTTTTTGTGATAAACATATGTTGGGCGAGATTCACTAAGTGCTGTTAATTCAGGGCAAATAAAGTGACTTCACCTGAAATAGGAATGGATATTAGTCTCCCTGACTCTTTTTTTCCTCTTGCATAGCGCTTACTGTGCACACAGCACTATACCTTGAATCTTTGCAGACACAAGACACAAGTCCCTGGCCTTGCACAGCTTACAATCTATTATTTGCTGCCAGCCCAAGGTCACAAGGAATTGAACCAGATTCCCCTGCTGCAAACTCAGTGTCATTGGTTCCAGAGTCAGTGTCTTTACTCACTGAGCCACTCCTCCTCCAGAGTTAACACCTTATTTACTAAGATACTTCTACGGCATCATTGGCATTGCCTTAATGCCACTTTATTTCAGGATAATGCTAAGTTGTCTTCAAAAAACGTGATGTCACTAAAGTCTTGGCGTTATTCCCATCCAGACTCTGAAATAATGCTTGCAGAATACCAAGACTAAATGATAGTCATGAAACATACGTTTCATGAACTTTTATCATCTTTTCCATGTAATAACTCCTCAGTATCCCGAGTAACCAGCAAATCTTCAGCAACCCATGTCTCCAAGGCTACAAATAGTTTAATATACTGTATACCTAAGTAATTATTCCCCCCCCCATTAATGTTAACAATTATGGCAAACAAGGGATTAACCCCCACCTCTCTCCTTTCATGAGGCCTAACCACACATTCTGGTGCACCTACAGTATAGGTTACCGTAACTTTGAAGAGAATAACGGAGTTTAGTGAATCTTGTCCAAAAAAGGGGATGTTGTAGTTGAGAAAGCTAAATACATCATATTCTTGTGTCCATGCTAGATGAAAGAAATGTGTCAGTCAGGTGTTTTACATTTGAAGCAGGTTTGCTGTAAGGAGTTTACTCCTGGTGGTCGGACACTGTGAAATCCTGACAATGCACTGGGGATGTGAAACGTATCAGAGCCCGGCTGCCATAGTGTAGCACGAGTGATTAGCATTCCACATCAAACTGAGAGGAAACATATCTATTCTATCATTTGTTGTCCCGCAACATTGGCACATAACAAGGGCCCCGGATTTTTCATAATATATACATTTCTTTAACGTTTTTTTTTAGGCAACTATAATGAAACTATAATGAATGTTTTCTAATGCTAACTGCAATACATTATCTCTAAAATTTTTGTGATCTCTTCTGTTACTATAACTTAATATTTCTAATTTTTCACAACACATACCCACAGCAGGCTGTTAAAGTTAATGCTATGTTATTTTAGGTCATGGTTATACATGTGTTAGGTGCTTCCAGCATTATCCATGCACTATGGCATAACCCCTTAATCCCACCTGGTGGTCTAACCTCAAGTTCAATGCAAAACAATGTGCCCAACAATAAAATAAACATTCCAAGGGCTATATGGCCCATATTATGCGTAATGGAGGTTTGTTTTTTTTGCATTGAACTGGTATTATATATTGTGTTTATGTTGGCCATTAGCCGTATTAGCCACCTTTGTCTAGTAGGGCTAATGGCCCGTACTGTAGAGGGGGGTGATTTGCTGAGGGTGTCTGGGTAGTTGCCCCTGGTAGGGAGATTAGGCCCCCCAGAGAGATTAAGGAGGATAGTTAAACCCCTTCATGCCATAGCGGTAGTAGAGTAGTTATGATATTTCTATTAACCCCTTGGCTACCTTAGTGAACATGAAGTCATGCTGTCATGGCCACTAAGGCTTCTAAGGGGTTAATTCATTATTTTTCATTGTGAAGGCAGATGCCAGGTATATATTGCATTGCAATATATAACAAAAACACAAATGACATATACTGCTCTATAATTATTAGGAAAAATGTGGATTGGGATATGAATTCGGCCACAAATGCCTAGGTTGGCATCGGGTGCATACAATGAGCTATATATGATAGTTTTATCAAAAATTAGAAGGAAAAGTGTGTTTAACACCTATACCCTCTAGCTAGAAGCTCATTTGTTGTAGCACTCCTGGGACAGTTAAAATATAACTTTTATTAAGTCTCACATAAAATAAAGTCAACATATATAGACATACAAGAATACAATATTCATATAAATTGGAAGGTTATGGCAGTGGTGGGGTAGGGGTGGAATATGGAACCCAATCAGCGTTATCCTTATAAATGTAAGTTGATACACGCTTGGGACAACCCAAAACCCCCAAATACAAGAAAGGTAAAGTATCTCTATGCTGTCTGGGAATGTGACACTAAAAATGTGCAATATATCAGAATGCAATCACTGACACAGCATACCGATCAAACCAACCCATGATCGCTGTAAAGTAAAGTCCAACACTAATGCCTATACTGATAGATACAAAAGATGATGAAACAGTACCTGTTAAGATCACAATAGTAGTTACTGTATATACCTGTCTATGTCAATCAATATAGGGTGGGAACTCACTCATTTAAATTGGAATGGAGGACTTTGCACAATCATGGGTTGGTGGTATGTGGATTAATCCTGTGTGTGACAGCAAATTTGCAATGAGAAATAATGTAATGTAACCTACAATAGTAGGTGTATATAACCAGTGGCTAAACAGATAATGCACATAGAAAATGCTGCTGTGAAACCAGTAAAATAAATGGTTGTAACTCAGAGAGACATGGCCCTAACTGAAACGGACCACTCAATATGCAAGGCGTGATGTGTCAGTGCTAATGCATAAAACAAACAAGCAGCAGATTTCCTGCAAATAGGTCCTCTATTATCATGTAAGTCTAGAGCACCAACAATCACAGTGAATGATAAGCACACGTCTGAGTTACAAATGCCCGCGGAGGTGCTTCATGTAAATATAACAAGCAGCTCACAGCAGCTAACAAACACATAACACAGACAGCATACGTGATATCAAATGCAGACGGCAATAATTGGCACGCAGCCAGTTTCTAGTATATAACCAGGATCAAGAGGGATACATGTTACCAGCTTGTAACACTGCACGGCACCTTCCAAGCGAGGTCACTACGCCGGACGCCATGAAGCACCTCCGTGTGCATTTGTAACTCAGACGTGTGCTTATCATTCACTGTGATTGTTGGTGCTCTAGACTTATGTAACGGGTATTCCACCCCACCCAATCGCAGATATAGTGTGGGTGCGGAGAACATACGGTGTTACCAGGTGTTGTGCTTTACCTGCTTGGCTCACAGGAGGGCTGAGCTTCCGCCACGGGGAACCTGGGGCAATTATATTAAGAATAGGAGTAACCTTGTACTCGGTGCAGCGCCTCCACCTGCGATGGTTCCTAGCAGAGCAGGAATTGTTCCTCGCAGGACATCATACAATAACCACATACACTGTATGTATAATAACCAAATACCTTTACTTAGAACAACCTACGACACTTATACGGTCACACAGAATAACGGGTGTCCCTCTCTAGAGGCGACACTGACTACGGCGTCGCGCAGGACGCTTCCCCAACACCAGGTGATCCCACCCAGTGTCCATAGGATCCCCACCCAATGTCCCACACTCTTGCAGAGAGAGGATATGGGTGACTGCGCAGTCACTATTAAGATAATGGGCCCGTTGGTGTACGTGTGGATTTAAGGTACCTGCCCGAGCACTCCCGTGCTCGGATCTCCAACTGGCTTTGCAAAGGATCTGACGCTCGCCAACTCCGTCTGCTCCTGGAGCTCTTTGTCCGGGGTCCGCCAGGGCGATCCCACCCTGGAGATAGTCTCTGTGGGCCCAACTGGAACCCAAACCTCTTCACGGGAAGCACAGCGTCCGCTGTGTCCCTATCTAACTCTAGTGCTACTGTGACAGGATCCCTAACCTAGGGCCTGTCCCTGTAGCACCACAAACTGGGGAGTGAGGACCTATCTGGGACCTAAGGGGTTAATGGCCTGCTCCGCTCCCTTAACTCTTCCCAGTCCTGACTCTAACTCTATAGCTAACACTCACAGCCTCGCGCTGCAATCTACTGGGTGCGTGCAGCAACCGTGCTGCACAAACCCTGTGCCTTCTTGTCAGACCTCACAGCACTGACAGCCGTGACTCTGACAAGACAGCACACTGACACTCACTAAGGGCAGCGTCCCTATCTTGGGCCGTCCCTTAGCAATTACCCCCTAGCCTGGTGGGGAGTTGGGGACTACCTGGGATGTGGGGGACCTTACGTGGCGCAGGAGCTTCACTCGCTCCCTGCACCCTTCCTTCCCCTTCTGCTCCCCAGCTCCAACTGATGTAAGTGACAGGGTCCCTAACCTGAGGGATGTCCCTAGCAACACTCACTCTACTAGGTGAGTCAGGGCTATCTCGGGCCTTGGGGGTTGCTGGCCTAGTACAGGGAGTCACTGACTGCTGTACCCTACCTCCTTCTCCTGGCTGCTCCTGGCTCTGACTAGCTGCGTAGTCCCAAACCCACACAATGTATCTTCTGGCTCCTGCAGAGTCATTCTCCAGCCCTATTGGCTCCCTGGGGTCATGTGGCTCTGCCCCTATGCACCCTGGGGGCTGACAGTCTTGCACTGCGCATGCGCGAGCTATCTGTGGGCCTCCCGCGCTATCTGACTCTTGCGCATGCGCAACAGTCTACTAATGGCGGCGCCCTGCTTCCCGAGCCGCCGGGACCCTCGCGACGCGACGGTGGCCCTAGCAACGGCCCGATCGCGTCCCCGGCAACCAGCCGCATCTCGGAGGTAGCGCGCTACTCCCTGCTCCGGCCCCCACCTTTGGAAGCAGCCGTCGGGTCCGTCGCTGGCTACGGCGGCACCCGCAACCACGCTGCTCCAAGGGAGCTGCTGGAGACCAGGGCTACACTCTCCACCTGGTGAAAAATCCAACGACCCCGCTTGGGGAACGACATCACACTGCATATGGTTACACAATAAAAATTTGCATTGCATAAACGACACAGTTAGCAGGTTGACTTTAACATCACGAATACATGGCATGTCATATAGGATAACTGAGGTGAGCTGAGACCATCTGTGGGGTGCCCCTAACCGATCATGTGGGGGTTCCTCACTTTTGCGTCCGTGAGCCTCCCCTGGGTGAATCTCTTGGAGAGCACACTTAAGGGCAACAGTCATAGGGTTCTTATTACTTCCTCCCCCTGGTGGACGGAATAGTACCATGTCTCTTGGCCAGACCTTTACACGGCCATCCGTGGCATGGATGCAGTAGGCCAGGAGGTCTTGACCTTTTCCGCGGTCCACCACATGGTGAATGGAGCGCTCCTTCTTGGGCTCCAAGGAGGCAATTTTTACTAAATTCCTGGCAACACAGTCCTTGTCCCTGCCTACTTGCGAAGCTTCCACTGGGAAGCGATCAATGGACAATGTCTCTTTCCTCAAAGTCTCTGTTTCACCCGGCAGGGAGTAAAGGGTAGATACCTTACCACTACGGTGATTCACGGTGGCCAACAGGTCCTTGGGGACGCTGTCAGTTCCCACCTCGGCTGTCTCGGGACCTGCCCCCGGCATTTCTGGGGCAATCCACTTACTTGCTGGAAACTCGGGAGCATTGGATCCCAGTCCGGGAACCATTTGGGTTGGAGAGCACGGACTCTCACTCAGATCAGGAGCTGTTCTCTTCACCTGGATGATAGGCAGTAGGTACTGATCCACTCGCACAACTGGACCGCTGGCTGCTAAGGGAGACACCTCCAGGAAGCGATGTCGAGTGAGCCATTCGCCCGGGTGTCCAGACTTAAGAAGCTATGGTGCTCCGCGGTCACCTGGAGGCTCACACTCAACACCCCTGGGGCAGTCAACTCACCCATGTCATCGTTAGCAGGTACTGATCCCACGCCTGGGACCGATGGTACCTCTGTAGGCCGGACTGGCCGTGGTAGGGCACACAGGCCCATATCAGGATTCACTGCCACTGAGGTAGTTGGCTCGGTGGCTTCACTAGAGTGGTCCGCCGGAAGGCGCATCACCACCGATGGGACTTCAACCTCTTCCTCGGAGGATATCACGATCGGATCCTCCGCAAGGTTGTCACCGGGTTCTTCTGCGATACAACCAGTGGGTATAGGTGCAAAGCTGGCGTGCTCCGGTACCTCCACTGCGGTCGCGCTCTTCTCCGCCGATGGTTCGTTCTGTTCCGTAGCTGGCTGGGCCTCGGTTCGCCCCGCTTCGTTGCAACGGGGAACTAGGGCAGCCTTGTCTGTCAGCTCCGCCACCTCCGTGGTTGAGGTGGAGCGGTTAACGGCATCTTCCTCGCCGGGTTCTGCCATCCGAGACTCCTGCTCGGGAACTGGGTCCGGAACCGACATCGGGGGTTCCGACATCTGTGACTCTGCCTTCGGTGGCTCCGGCTCGGGACCTGAGTTTAGTATGTCCATTTGGGCACACTGGCCCTCTACAACCTCCATAGCTGAGGTAGGTTGATTAGCAGCGGCGTTGACCGCCTGGGTAGAGACGTCAGACGCCTCTTTCTCTTTCTCTGGCGGTTCTGTAGGCTGCGGCAGTCTGGCTTTCAGGAACTGCATCTCGTAGTCGGTACACTTGGGCCCTCGTGTCAATTCACCGACGGGGCAATCACAACCGCTCAGGCAGCAGTGTAGGCATCCTTCCCCATCTACCACTGTTGTCGTGAGCGCTAAGGGTAACGTAGATAACTCGTCAGTCCAGCCACCAGTCACATCCCAGTCTTCTAATACACACGGGCATACCACCAGGGACGAGCCGAACTTTGGGGCCCGTATGACTCTATACATCCGAGGGTGTGTGTCTCTGCATTCTGTACTTTCCTTATGGGGAACAGAAGTTGCTGATAGCTGCTCAAAGCACCCTCTACCCCTGGTGGATTCTAGAGGCGGGGCGCTTTCTATCAAAGAGGGAGTCGGGCTCTGCACTGTGGCACTCAGTTGGCGGGGGTGGGGCTTAGATTTTCCCGCCGATCCCGGACAGTTTTCTGCAAAGTCATTCTGCACCTTGAGCGCGGTACCACTTGTACGCTGCCTACCTGGGGAAAGTTGCCATGGCGCTGGGTCAGAGTATACTAAAGGGTAGCCCTCAGGGGGGCACCCGGGCATAAACAACGCGGACGGTGCCTCAGACAGGCATATATCCTGCGTGTATAACACCACAAAGAGCCTCGAGCGCCCTGGAGACATGGGGTCTTTATCTACATCTAGAATAAGGGGGTACTGCCACCCGGGAATTTTATGCAAGTGATCACCGACCTCCTCGTCTGATACATTTGCGGGAAGGCCTCCTACAGCCACCACACGCTGGGGGATAGCACCTAGCCTCAAGGCCCAGGTGAGGACCTCGTGTCCGGACTTTACAAACATGGTGGAAAATATGAACTGGACAAATTTTGGGAAAAAATGGAACGGGGCACCCCAGGTCTGATCTCAGCAGCGCCTCCAAATGTAACGGGTATTCCACCCCACCCAATCGCAGATATAGTGTGGGTGCGGAGAACATACAGTGTTACCAGGTGTGGTGCTTTACCTGCTTGGCTCACAGAAGGGCTGAGCTTCCGCCACGGGGAACCTGGGGCAATTATATAAAGAATAGGAGTAACCTTGTACTCGGTGCAGCGCCTCCACCTGCGATGGTTCCTAGCAGAGCAGGAATTGTTCCTCGCAGGACATCATACAAAAACCACATACACTGTATATATAATAACCAAATACCTTTACTTAGAACAAGCTACGACACTTATACGGTCACACAGAATAACGGGTGTCCCTCTCTAGAGGCGACACTGACTACGGCGTCACGCAGGATGCTTCCCCAACATCAGGTGATCCCACCCAGTGTCCATAGGATCCCCACCCAATGTCCCACACTCTTGCAGAGAGAGGATATGGGTGACTGCTCAGTCACTATTAAGCTAATGGGCCCGTTGGTGCACGTGTGGATTTAAGGTACCTGCCCGAGCACTCCAGTGCTCGGATCTCCAACTGGCTTCGCAAAGGATCTGACGCTCGCCAACTCCGTCTGCTCCTGGAGCTCTTTGTCCGGGGTCCGCCAGGGCGATCTCACCCTGGAGATAGTCTCTGTGGGCCCAACTGGAACCCAAACCTCTTCACGGGAAGCGCAGCATCCGCTGTGTCCCTATCAAACTCTAGCGCTACTGTGACAGGATCCCTAACCTAGGGCCTGTCCCTGTAGCACCACAAACTGGGGAGTGAGGACCTATCTGGGACCTAAGGGGTTAATGGCCTGCGCCTCTCCCTTAACTCTTCCCAGTCCTGACTCTAACTCTATAGCTAACACTCGCAGCCTCGCGCTGCAATCTACTGGGTGCGTGCAGCAACCGTGCTGCACAAACCCTGTGCCTTCTTGTCAGACCTCACAGCACTGACAGCCGTGACTCTGACAACACAGCACACTGACACTCACTAAGGGCAGCGTCCCTATCTTGGGCCGTCCCTTAGCAATTACCCCCTAGCCTGGTGCGGAGTTGGGGACTACCTGGGATGTGGGGGACCTTACGCTCCCTGCACCCTTCCTTCCCCTTCTGCTCCCCAGCTCCAACTGATGTAAGTGACAGGGTCCCTAACCTGAGGGATGTCCCTGGCAACACTCACTCTACTGGGTGAGTCAGGGCTATCTCGGGCCTTGGGGGTTGCTGGCCTAGTACAGGGAGTCACTGACTCCTGTACCCTACCTCCTTCCCTTGGCTGCTTCTGGCTCTGACTAACTGCGTAGTCCCAAACCCACACAATGTATCTAATGGCTCCTGCAGAGTCATTCTCCAGCCCTATTGGCTCCCTGGGGTCATGTGGCTCTGCCCCTATGCACCCTGGGGGCTGACAGTCCTGCACTGCACATGCGCGAGCTATCTGTGGGCCTCCCACGCTCTCTGACTCTTGCTCATGCGCAACAGCACTACTAATGGCGGCGCCCTGCTTCCCGAGACGCCGGGACACTCGCGACTGCGGCCCTAGCAACGGCCCGATCGCGTCCCCGGCAACTGGCCGCATCTCGGAGGTAGCGCGCTACTCCCTGCTCCGGCCCCCACCTTTGGAAGCAGCCGTCGGGTCCGTCGCTGACTACGGCGGCACCCGCGACCACGCTGCTCCAAGGGAGGGGGGTCTCTAGGAGCTGCTGGAGACCAGGGCTACACTTATATGATAATAGAGGACCTATTTGCAGGAAATCTGCTGCTTGTTTGTTTTATGCATTAGCACTGACACATCACGCCTTGCATATTGAGTGGTCCGTTTCAGTTAGGGCCATGTCTCTGAGTTACAACCATTTATTTTACTGGTTTCACAGCAGCATTTTCTATGTGCATTATCTGTTTAGCCACTGGTTATATACACCTACTATTGTAGGTTACATTACATTATTTCTCATTGCAAATTTGCTGTCACACACAGGATTAATCCACATACCACCAACCCATGATTGTGCAAAGTCCTCCACACCAATTTAAATGAGTGAGTTCCCACCCTATATTGATTGACATAGACAGGTATATACAGTACCTACTATTGTGATCTAAACAGGTACTGTTTCATCATCTTTTGTATCTATCAGTATAGGCATTAGTGTTGGACTTTACTTTACAGCGATCATGGGTTGGTTTGATCGTTATGCTGTGTCAGTGATTGCATTCTGATATATTGCACATTTTTAGTGTCACATTCCCAGACAGCATAGAGATACTTTACCTTTCTTGTATTTGGGGGTTTTGGGTTGTCCCAAGCGTGTATCAACTTACATTTATAAGGGTAACGCTGATTGGGTTCCATATTCCACCCCTACCCCACCACTGCCATAACCTTCCAATTTATATGAATATTGTATTCTTGTATGTCTATATATGTTGACTTTATTTTATGTGAGACGTAATAAAAGTTATATTTTAACTGTCCCAGGAGTGCTACAACAAATGAGCTTCTAGCTACAGTAGAGGGTATAGGTGTTAAACACACTTTTCCTTCTAATTTTTGATAAAACATTGCAATATATACCTGGCATTTTCCTTAGCATACGGCTGACGCGAGTTACAGCCAGCTAGCACATGTGTGTCTTATCCCGACATTAGCTGGCCAACATCACGTTCGCTATCTGCTTCTTGATCTCCGTTAAAGTCAGGGAAGCTCACGTCCAGTTACTATTTAGGCAATGTGATGTTAGTTGCCCTGATTTAACGGAGTTTGGTGGATCTACTCCACAGTGTGTCACTTTTTGCTTCTTATCGATTTTGACATGGACCCCTATGCCTGCAGTATTACACAGCTTTCCCAGCACAGCTTGGGTTAAAAAAAAGTGCATGGTCAGCAAACCTATGCCCAGGCAGTTGTTTCAACCTATTGGTCTCATCAGTCTGAGGTTAGTTATTGGCCTTGCAATGTGAAGCTGGAAGTGGCTACAACTATGTTCACAAAGTTAGTTATGAGGATAAAAAAAAGTGAGAAAAATCTACCACCGTACAGCAAAGATGAAAAGAATATAATAATATTAATTGTTTTTTGTTCTTGCATAGTGCTGCTAGTTTTACAGATACATTTTTGCAGATACAGTCCCAGCCCTGTAGATCTTACAATCCTTTATTTTTTGGTGCCTGAGGCACAGGGAGATAAGGTGACTTGCCCAAGGTCACAAGGAGCCAACACTGGGAATTGAACCAGTTTCTTCTGCTTCAAACTCAGTACCAGTCAGTGCCTTTACTCACTGAGCCACTCCTCCCTTACGAGAAACCTGCTTCCACTGCAACCCTGGTAGTAGAGGTAGTATTTTTAAGTCAATGCCAATCCCCAAAAAATGAAATTTACAGTGTTCTGCTTTATATTTTAGGGAGGCATAATAGTATCGATGGTAAAAGGGGTAAATGCCCCACTGCTTATTAAAACAGTAATAAACGCAGTAGAAGCAGAGGGGAAAATCATAGCAGGGGTGATACAGCGTGATGAGGTAAGTACTATTTGCAGTGAAAGTTCACAGTTGTTAGAGTTGTGATACCATTTAGGGGACCAACAAGAGAGTTTTTCACATATTAAATTATAGTTTACAGAGTTTTTGAAACCTCACAGGTCTCTTCTTCAAGTGCACTGGCACCAGTGAAGGTACAAACACCTTTCTGTTCAAAACCTTTGTTTTTCTTCATATATTGCCTCTACTGGTTCATTCTGATCACATGTTTCATCATTCCTAATTGTGATACCATTTAATGGACCAACATTAGAAAAATGTGTTGTTGTCCTCTGTGGCAGGAAAGGGATTAATGGTGCCCTTTGCCATTTAAAGTTGTGTTTCACTAACACTCACTAATACACACATGGTACACACACAATTACATAAACACGGGCAGACAAAAAGGCATAGATACACATACTGTAGTCTAAACAGACACATTTACAGTATCTACAATATGCAATGATATACAGAGATTTACATACAGTATGTACTCTCACACACATACAGTAGGGGTTATTCATTTAACTGTGACGGTGCTGATCAGGGCGCTATCACACAGAAACTGTTATTGACTTAATCAGCACTATCGAAATGTAATTAATAACCACAGAGGCACAAACAGGCTCACACATGCTCATATGTTATACGGTGCACTTTGTAAGCCTGTACTTATTTGCTTATACTGTATGCGATGATAGCGCTACCTAGAGAGGGAAGTAAAAGGCCAAAGAAATCTAAACAAAGACATAGCGGGATAGTGATGTATGTATCAAGATGACACAAGCTGCTCCCTAATGTAATGCAAATTTGTTTTCTTTTTTGGGGGCGTTCATCTGCACCGTCATCAAATGTATTAAACTTGTTACTTGAGTGTCTTACAGATGTAATAAGATTTACTGCCTTCATCACTGCGGACCAACAGGCTGAAATCTGCAGTCTGTGTGCGGTTTGTCCGCGGCCCCTGAGCAGGGCCAGCTTTAGGGCAAGACAGCCGCCTTGGGCTCCGCACCTTCAGAGGCCCCACGCTCCCTCTTCTCCGTCATCCTGTCGGTGCCGGAATCCAACTTCCATCCGACCGGAGGGGGAGCTGGAGGGAGCGTGGGGCTGCCCTCCACTAGCTTCACCCTCCAGTTGGGCGAAAGTTAGATCCTGGCGCCGACAGGAGGAGGGAGAAGAGGAAGCCTGGGGCCCCCAAACAGACAGAGGGAGGTGTGTATCTTTGGGTGCGTCTGTGTGTGTGTGTGTCTGTGGTCGTTTGTGAGAGGTTTTACCTTTTCTGGAGTGGGCTGCCTCCTTTAGTGTCGTGTTGCCATGGTGACTGACGTCAAATGATGGTGAAGAAAATTAAACTAAAAGCATATAATCAGCGCTCTAACCTAAAAAACTTAAACCTATATATAAGTGATATAAACAGGTGCTCTACAAACAAAAAGGGGAACCCCTATGTGGGAAACCCTAATAATGATCCCTCACAACCTATTTTAGCAGATTGGGGAATGGCTGCCTCAGGAATGAAAACAAACCTATCCACAAGGAATTTATACAAAGCACAGATAATGACAAAAAAGCACAGATACATATAATACAAACAGTGATTCCCTGGCGCACTATCAGATATTAAACCTGACTGATGAAAGTAAGTAGATAGCAACGGTGGGGGTGTGGAACACTGACCATAGGGTACTGCGCAATGGTTGTTTCATTTCTATTTCCAGACAAGTCTCCAATCTAAAAGAACGGGACATTGTGGACTGTGGATCTCATTCTTATCATCAATTGATTCATGGGACTACTTTCATCAGTCAGGTTTAATATCTGATAGTGCGCCAGGGAATCACTGTTTGTATTATATGTATCTGTGCTTTTTTGTCATTATCTGACGTCAAATGATGCCGCGACATCATATGACGGCGCTTTGCCTTGGCAATGTGATGTCACATGACACCGCAACACTGCCGGATGGCTGCTTGTCAAGGTAAGTCCCCTTAACATTTCTACAGGGGCGGGGCCCGATGCCAGCGTGCCGCTTTGTGCCCCGCAAAGCCTAAGGCTGGCTCTACCTGAAAGCAGTACATTTTGCAGCACGGGATGATTAAAGCAGTGTTAATCGTCCCGGGACAATAATAGCTGCGCAGGGGAGTCCCAGAGAAAAAAACCTCTCTGTGTCTCCCCAGAGCACTTCTCCCCCTTTATGACGTAGTTGCCTGAATATGGGTCTCCATGTCATTAGGGGGAACACTAGAGGACCATATTCGTTAAGCTACGTCATCAAGGGACAGGACATCATACTCATATCTCTTGCACACATAAATTAACACCACCTCAGACGTGGTGAATTTACAGATGTAGCCAAACTTACTGTCTTCGCAATTGCGGGAAGAAAAGCGAAACGCTGTGGCTCTGGGGACAGTAAAGCCACAGCTTCATGCTTGGGGTCTGTTCTGCCGAAAGGGACCTCCCACTGATAATGTCTAACTGCTGGGGGAAATCACGGAGTCTAGACTGCAGGGAAAACACTAAGACTGGCTACATCTGTATTTCACGTAAAGAGAAAGAAAATACGATATAAGTTACAGACGCAGAATTTGATACACCCCGTTATAATATTACGCTCTGCATCACCTCTCCTACTTGACGCCGGGCCAGATCCAAAGAGCTCCGAACTTTTAGGCTCATAATGTCACGTTACCAAAATCAGTAAAGGACTGGATTCTCCATGAGGGTAATACATATCCACAAAGCTAGATATGCAAAAATAACAGCTGTTGTTTATCTAATTAGCATAGGCTTAACGCCATGTTAAGTTAGCCATGCCTTGCATTAACTTCATATAATGTGGCGTTAAGCATAGCTTACATAAAGAGGGCGCAACTCTCATCTAGACCCTGAAATATGGGTTTTGCAGGATAGCAGTGACTTACGTACTGTATATATCTCCTCAAACACTCCTGTACACAAACGTGGAGCGATACCTGTGAACAAAACTGAACGCACTTAATATAACAGAAATAGTTCTAATCACAGTCTTACTGCTCAAAATGCCAGCTGGTGAAAGCATCTGTTTTTCCATCTAAATAAAGACTTAGACCTGCTGCTGTGTTTGTTATAGCACAAGTTATCATGCAAAAGCAAAAACAGTATGTCATTGTAGGGAATATACTCAACCCCATTATAACGCGATCCATTACAACGCAAATCTGCTTACTGCTGCGACACACTTTATTCGAGCAAATACCCAGTATGTACCTGGCAGATACCTGGAATGCGCCGCTCCTCACCTCAGACAAGCCCCGTTGCGTTTGCCTTCCCAGCCATGGTTCATGCCCGGCTGACGGGCGGCTGATCTGTTAAATGATAATGATTAGGATTTAATAGGCTGCAATGCTTCGCGTGTCTACCAGATGGCATAAATTCATGAATTGTAATGCAGTATATATATATATACTGTGCAGTATTGCAGCCAGCGGGAATAAAATGCTTCAATCCCTGCCTGGAAAATAACGCAATGCACTCGGGCAGAAAACAGTCACAAACCTCAATACACCTGAGTATACCCGAATTCGTGGGACTAGCCGTACCCGCGATGCATGCGTGGCTCCCAATTTTTGTATTTATGAATACTTTACAACACGATTATTGGAATCTTAAATACTTTATTGCACAATTTATACAATTGTACATTATTTCTAACGCGATCCACTTATAACGCGATGTGATTCTTTGGACCCCAAGCACAGCATTATAAGGGAGTTGAGCTGTACCATTTTAAAAGTCTGACTTTCTTTTCATAGATTAAGGAAATTAAACTGTCAGTATCCGATATAAAACCAGTACAAGAGGATTTGCCTACTGAAGAAATAACCAGACCAGGTACAGTCTTTACAATCTTTTAAGTTATAGCAATACTCCTTTGGAATGGGACATTTGCCCGCGACCAAACCACTGCTGGCACTCCACCTCCGAGAGAACTCACCGCCGGGATACCTCGCCACTCGCCATCTCCACGATGCTATCTTTCAATCTCCCGCCCACTGGGGCACCTCGCCGCTCACGATTTCGATGACGCCATCTTTAAATGTCCCGTGCCGCTCCGAGGACATGTAAAGATGTCGCGACAGAGCAGCGGGACAGCCGCTATGACATCTTTAAATGTCCTCGGAGCAGCGCTGGACATTTAAAGATGGCGTTGTGGAGATCACGAGCTGCGAGGTGTCCTGGCGGTGACTTCTATAGGAAGCAACATGTGTGGTGCCTAGTGTTGTCAGAGAGACGATGATGCTATTATGTTATATGTATGTATGCCAAACTTGACTTTACAACAACACTGGTGTAATGTAACACTGTTAAACCAAATAGAAATGAATGGCTAGTAACTCTTAGCATACACTGCTTCCGCTGCAGGCAGGGATTCTGGGAAATTACATGCAAATGAGCACACAGTGGACACTGTAATTTCCCAGAGTCCCTGGCTACAGGGGAAGCATTGTATGTTAGAAGACAATGGTGAAAAGCTGGGTTGCAGATCTAGCTGAGACATGAATGTGCTCACAAGGGATGTTTGTATTTACTGTACACTATGGTTTAAGGCTTTTTTACCCATGATGACATATAATTTGTGGCTAGTAACTAGCAGAGAGTAAATGCTGGTGCTATCTGTATGACACACACTTTATACAACACCTTATTAATGCCTACATTTCAATAAAACTAAAATTAGACGGACCATCCGCTGGTCTGACAAGGACTTATCTGCTCCAGATAAAGAAATCAGTGCTGTATAGCATAATTGGGAAAATAAACAGTGGATTTAGGTTGAATTAATGGCAGATGAAGAAATTACTTAAAATCACATCCCCTGCTATAATGGAAAATAATAACATGCATGGAACACATTACTCTGCAGGTTATAAATATTAAATAGTTTGCTTTTTTTTACCATGTTTGCCTAAATTTCCCCATTCTTACTATAAACAGTTTGTAGTGATGTAGTACTGTAGCTTGAATGACTATCATGTTGACAATTGATAGTCCCATATAGGCAGTAATCATGATATGCCACCCCTTCCATGCCAGAGGAGACTGCATTGGCATTTCTTGGCACCTTTGTAATGAACTGTTAAAAAAATCTACATTTTTGTCATAACTTTTTTCTATAGATTATACAGCCTTTATGAGGTAGGCTGACTGCCTTGAGCAACCCCATCCATTGCCTCTTTTTCTTTCTAAAGCCAAGCTATTCAGACAGTAGATAAAAGGTTCCTTCTTTCTTTTAAATGAATTTGTTGGCATACCGAGGGCGACCAAAAAACGTTCTCATTTATGACCTTTCTGACTTGTTTGTGCCTGATTTATATCCATAACTCGTCATTACTACAGTCGCGGCCCCTTTTATTCTCCAACATCTCCGAATTTTTTCGGGGATTTTTTCCGAATGTCACGCACTTTGCCGCGTTCATGCCGCATTCATGGCGAGACAGCGCTAATAGCGCTAATAGCGCTAATACAATGAAACCGCCCGCGGCGCCTAAAAATACCCGAACATGCCGCATCAAACACTGCGCTGAAACGGCCGCACGAGGCTGAAGGTGGCCGCCACTGTATGTGAAATGTCTCTTGCTTGGAACTGTGCAGAGCCGATTCTTTCATTGTTTAATGTACGACGCCTCCTTACAGTAGGATGAATTTAGGATGAAAATGAATGCACAGCTGCAGCCGCCGGTTTAAGACCACTTGCCTTGGAAAATCTGTCACCATCTCGCAGTAACTCGTGAGATGGCCCAGAGCAGGCTGTAATGGCCCATCAGATTAACACAGAGGTGGGTCCGTGTGTTTGAATGGGACTCGCAGCCTGGTAAGATTCACACAGCGTGAGTCTCATTCCAATGCAGGGACCCCGCTGGTTAATCCGATGGGCCATTAGTCTGGCTGCAGAAATCTCGCAGTGTGCTGCAGAAATGTCGCAATGTTACTGCAAGATAGCCACAGATTGTCCAGGGCAAATGGCCTAAAACCGGCGGCTGCAGCTGTATGAAAGTGATAGGTTTCATCAATTAAAAATAGATGATTCATGACAAATAAAAGAATCTAATAATTTTAAAACTATTTTAAAAAAATTGAAAATGTTCCTGTGTTTTTAGTTAGGATGGTGACTTAGAACAGGAAAGGGGGTTGATTGTCAATCTTGTTAGTTCCACCCCAATAATACCGTAGAGCCCTCAGTTTTCATTATGTCGTACGGTAGCTTGAATGACTATCGTGTTAACAATTGAGTTACAGAATTAGCAGACATTATCACATTCGCTGGGGTATCGCTGCAGGACGTACACAGTGCACCAACAGGAGAAGCGGCCATTGTCTTTTTTTGCCGTGCGCAACAGGTGGCAGAGCTAGCACTTTTTCATCCGCGGAACCGTGCCAGCAGGTGCAATAACGTCTGCTACATCTGTATATGAAGACCAATTTAAAAAGGGAACAATGATTAGAAAAGAGATAAAGAAAGTGAAAGTCTAGTGGTAACAGTGTTTGAAACTAGAGATGTGCAAATGTTTTTAAATTTGCTTTGCCTAATTTTTTCTTGCAACATTTTTGCAACATTCGAATTGTTCAGAATTTTAATAGCTTTTACGATTTCTCCAGAATTAAGACATACTTTCATCAATTTTGCAAATGTTGCCACTTTTCACCAGAATTGAGAAAAAATGGCAGAATATTAAGGGCCATGTGTCCTTGCACAGAGACTTCTATTTATATTTGTTGGTAATGTTTGACAACATAAGAAAACTTTGCACATCTCTACTGTACTGTATTTGCAGCCATTGTCAGGATAGACATTAAAAAATTAATAATAAATATCTGATTTTCTAAACGAAATGTGCCAATTAGCTACAATATCCCCATTAACCATATCACTGTTTGTTAGTTTGCTTTTTTCCAATACAATACTTTAAAGTCTTTGCCTATATAATATAAAGGGTCACAGAAGAGATGTTTATTATATTTCTTCTTTTTGTTCTAGATGAATGCTACACTGTTGCCATTATAAAACCTGATGCTGTTGCTAATGAAAAAACGGATGAGATTAAGGACAAGGTAAATTATTAGTATCTTTTTATTACAAAGACAGAAGACGTGTTGTTTTTTAAAAACACATTTTTTTCAGCTAAAAATTAATTCCACCTTTAAAAAAAATGTTCATATTACAAGCTATAGAAGAAGCGGAAGGTATTAAAGAAAATAGCATAGAAATAACATATTGGCATGGTATTAGTTTTGTATTTATTAAACTCAAATATTCACAACTAAGAGGCTGATTCTATGTGCCAAAGCAGCTGATCGACCCCTAAGGGGGTAATTCTACAGTATATTGTCAGATGCAGTTATACAGGCCGTTTTCTCCCAAAAGTCATCATTGACTTGTCTACAAATTACATATGGAGGCAGGTTATGCGCTGAACAATGTTATAACTGAGCTCAGGATTCCTATGAGTCCATGGTTAGCATTGCTTAAAGCTGCAGTTCAGGCAATATCCTACATGTGTGTTGTTTTTAATAAATCAGTTAGTAAGAAAAAATACTTTTAGCGTTTTCTGTTTTAAAAAAACAACTTTGAAAGACCAATTTTCTTGTATTCTATTTTAACAAACATGCTTGTTCCTATAGCAACGATTTACATTCCCCATATTTAAAGATGTCGCCAAACTTTGCAGATCAATAGACAGAGAACGAATTGACCGGTAGCTATGCAGTTCTTTAGGTAATTAGAGATTGCGCACATGAAACTATTGAAGTAAAAAAATTAATTAAGAAAAAGACTGAACTGCAGCTTTAATAGAGCGTCCAAGGAGGCTTCCAAAACTAATACAAGTTGATTACACATATTCTTATGGCGACCAGATGTTGTATCTCTGCAACATGGAGACAACCACCTCAAGGGATATCTCAGATTGAGAAGAAAATCCGACATACAGTATAATGTACATGAAGACGATGACAGGTATTTTATGATTTTACTGGTACAATATATTGTTTTATGAGCATAATCTATTTTGCATTTGGCTTGTGCATGTATCCCTTCCCCCCTTTTCTTCTTTTTGTTCCTGTAAGAGATGTGTGCAGATGTATTCAAAATGGAGACAATTTTTAGGATGAAATTAATATAAGGCTTTATTGCCTGTTCCTTTAAATAACACAGCAAACAAAAATATACATAAAACAATAAACACCTATCCCTGTTTAAGGGCTAACTCACTCCCCAGTCTCTATCTGTAAGACTGGGTGAATAAACCCCTTACCAGTATACCACCCCCAAAGTCTTAGTGGTACCTAAAAGCAGGTGGCCCTTCAGGTCAGTGGTGTCCCGGTGTCTTGGTGTGTTGGAGGGTCCAGCCTCTGGCAGGTACCTGGGTGCTGTGTCCAGGAAAAGAGGTCTGATCCCCTTCTGTCTTGTTTTCAATGCCCAGTCTTTCGGTATACTCAAGACCTCTTTCCTCTTGTCAGCACCCTTGTGTACTGAGGAAAATCTCTTTCCTGTGTCTCACATAACACTTTTCACAGAGCTCTCATTAGGCAGGGGGAGTCTGGTCAATTGCCTGGCTGCACTTAACCAGCTCACTACTGGATTTAGAGTCAGTTTCTTCAACAGGGATAAGTCCCTGTTACAGTACCCCTCCCCCCACACAAAAAAAATACATGTAAACGAACGTGAATACAAGTTATTTAAAAAAATGAAACATACCATTTTCTTGGACCACAATAGATGTGACAGAATTTTAAGAATGCATGCAGCAGTCTCCTTGTTCTTTGGATGATGTTCAACTAAGAACTGACATATATAAAAGTCTAGGGAATACAGGAGCTTACTGCAAACACGAAATAAGCTACAGTATGTAATTTGTTTCATATTTGCAGATTAAACAAGCAGGCTATTCCATTTTGTCTGAAGAACACAAAGTTCTGAGTGAGGAGCAAGTTAGAGCTTTCTACAGCAATTCGGGAAAAGTAAGATGCCAACCATTTGTATTTATTGTGGCTGTGGAGCACATAAAGATAAGTTTTCAAATAAAAATGTGGACTTATGCAGTGCCTCAGTGAGGAAAGGCACTAACTCTGAAAATTAGGGACACTGCCTTAAGCAGTGTGGTTTAAATCTGGTGTCTACTCCTTGCGACCTTGGACAAGTCATCGGATGGGAGAGGAGGTGGTTAAGATGCATGGGGAAGAACATGGGAGAGGAGGGATTTAAGGGGCATGGGAGAGATGGGGGTTGAGAGTCATGGTGTGACGGTGCTCGTCTCCTATCAGGAAGCAGACTCGCAGGGCTGAGGTAGGGATGCCAAATAACCGACCAGAGCCCAGGGATAGAGTCCTGTTAGAGTATCCATGGTCGGTAAGCAGGCAAAGGGTCAGAGCAGGAGGCAGTGGTGCAGAATCCAGGCGAAAGGCAAAAGGTCAGGGCAGGTGGAAGGCAGTGAGGTCGGGGTCTTGGTCTGGGGTCAGCAACAGGAATTCCAAATGAACAGGGAAACCACAGGGATAGGCAAGCCACAGCAACAGGCTGGCCTCTGGAACAGGGAAGCCACATGGATAGGCAAGCCACAGGGACTGGCAAGCCACACGGAAGGCTCAGGAACTAGAAAGCTCAGGAACTAGAGGGCTCAGAAACTAGAGCCCAGGGCTGCCAGGAACAAAGGGAAACATTTACAATGCTCAGGCAGGGGCTGGAAGTCACTGGCTGCTATTTAAGCCCTTGAACAGGTGCAGCCAATATAGTAGGCTGGCAGTAATCAAAATGTCCACCGCAGCCAGGTAAGGGCTGGTTCCAGCCAAAGCCTGGAATGGAACCTTTACACATGGAGGTAGAGGAGGTTAAGAGTCATGGGTTTGAGGAAAGGTTTATGTGGCATGGAATAGGGGCTAAGAAGTATGAGGGGGAGCTGAGATTACCAGGAGGAGGGATCCTTGAAGCTGCTGTATGTGAAAGCCTCAGAGTCATTGTGCTTCCGCCCCCACTCCTCTCTCACTGTATGCCGCCTTCCATGAAGTAGGCAGAAGTGCGGCCGGAAGGGAGTGTGACTGGAAACTCTCTGAGAGCCTTTCATGCAGTAGCTCAAGGCCATAGTGCAGGCGTGTGCAACGGAACGCATAGCGTTGCGCGCCTGCCCCAGAGGCGATCCTTGACCTATGGGATGGGGAGGGGGAGACGCGATGGGGAGTCATGTCGGAGGCGTGCCTGTGACATTACATGAGCAGTACGCCCTCATTGGCTGAACCGCTCACATGACCCAGCCGCTGCGCGACAAAATGAAATTATTTTATATTCCTGGGAATCGGTCGCACTTTATCGCGTGCGCGGTCGCACGTTGTATGGCCTGCCTGATTGAGGTACGGTCTTTTGTTAGCATCATACGGCTTATGGACGCGGCCTAATACAAGCACCGGCAGATAAGAATACCACGGTATGAAACAATGGGAAGTATCTAGTTAGTGTTTATTTTTATTACCACGTTATTACTACAGTATGCTACTTGTACAATAAATTGATAAAGGGCATTTTTTGTCCGAAACGCGTCAGAGTGTTTGTCCCCGTTACCATGCTGATGTGAATAAATATATTTTTAACCCACACCTTGTTGGTCCCTTCTCTTCATGCTGTGCTCCGCTGCAATCCCAGGATTTTCTCTACAATAAATTGTTAGACCCTATAAGGAAAACAGATTATTCGGCTACTGTTTACAACATTTTAATGCAATGCTGAATTTCCTGTCTCATGTGTATTTCCTTTTGCAGCCTGACTTTGAAGACTTTGTAAGATTTATGTCTAGTGGACCCTGCTGTATTCTCATAGTCTATGCAGGAAAAGAGGAGAAAGAGTCTGTTCCACAGTGGAAAGAACTGACTGATGAAACTGCTAAGCCTGCTGTGCCAAAAAGGAAAGCCAGGTATACCTAGAGAGACTACTACTAAGGGGCAGTGTACAAGGTGTCAAAATGGTAATTTCTGAAAAAAAAATTACGTTAAAGGCATTTGGGAAATGCATCTCTAAGGCCCAGACTCACTAAACCATGTTAGGCCATTTAACGTTACGTTAACCTCAGTTAACTTTACGTTAATGATAAAGTTGTACTCACTAAAGAAAGTAACGCAACATTAACATAAGTAAATACAAACGTAGCAGTATAAACAACGGACGTTACAGAAAATGAGATGCAAATTATAAACAAATGAGTCGCTAGTTATAAGAATCCCCTAATCCCAAAACTCAGTTTTAATGTTAACGCCCAAAAAAATAACGTTTCGCTATTTAGGTCATGCCTAAATTTGTCGTTACTCCGATCCAGACCCTGAAACAGGGCAAAACGCTGATTCTGGTTTCTGGATGAAAGGAAGTAACGCCAAGACATAAATAACTTCACATCATTTGAAGATAAAGTAGCATTATCGTAACACAATATGACGTGAAGACTAGGCTGTTGAGCTCTAGTACTGCCGGATTCTTGCATATATTATTGGGTGAAATAACATATGTTACTAATTTAGGTAACGTCACATCATTTGCTCTATTTAACTTGATTTTCATATTCCTCCATGCACCCTGCTACTTCAGCCGTTTCCCCCAAATCCCAATAAAACACTGACACAGATTTGGATGTAAAACGGCCACAGCATTTTATTAAATGATACAACATCCAACTTGCCAGTTAACATAACACTTAACAACTTTAAAAAAATCACAAATCATGCAGTCTGAGCCTAGAGCCAATTGGCGCGTAAAAACATAACCAGCCAAAGGTTAGTGCCAGCCAAGCTGCAAAGCTATCGGCATTGCTGCTCCCCTACCATGTCCCAACTGAGGACTGAAACTAGGCACATTTTCTGACAACTTTACATATTTACATAGTTACATAATAGATGAGGTTCAAAAAAGACGTACAGTGGCGGCCGGGCTGACTCTAATGCGGCTGCCCCCGCAGTTTTAAAATAGCGCGGGTGGCACGCGGGCTGTCTCTGGACGAAACCCTTAGGAAAAAAGAGGGATCCAGCGCTCCACGGATTTCTAGATAAGTACATTTATTGTGCCACACAACGTTTCGACCAATAGGTCTTTCTCAAGTGACTAGGCAACTAGGCAACTATGCCTAGTCACTTGAGAAAGACCTATTGGTCGAAACGGTGTGTGGCACAATACATTTACTTATCTAGAAATCCGTGGAGCGCTGGATCCCTCTTTTTTCCTAAGTGTACTTTGGATTTTGCCTGGCAGGTACTTCCTTGAACCAGCAGCACCGGTAAACTGTATATTTATCTTATTTGTGGAGTGCAGCCTTAACCCTCTTTACTCTGGCCGCGGCCGGTTTTCCCACGCCTCGGGCGCTTTCAATAGTAAGCGCCATTAGCGCTTATCTATTGAAGCGGCCGCCGCGTGGGAAACTCCATTTTTAAACAAAGAACGGACCCGCGGCTAGCCCGCTACGCTCCCGGCCAGCTCCCGGCAAGCTTTAGAAGTAGCTTAGCCGGGACAGTAGGTCCATCAAGTTCAACATATGCTAAATTTAGACAACAGATACTTTATCCTATATCTATACTTACTTATTGATCCAGAGGAAGGCAAACAAAATACCCCATTAAGGGGAAAAATGAATTCCTTCCTGACTCCAAGAATTGGCAATCGGATTAATCCCTGGATCAACATCCTTCCCATGTATACTTATTTGGTATATCCCTGTATACCTTTCCCATCTAAAAAGATGTCCAACATTTTTTTGAACAAATCTATTGTATCTGCCATCACAGTCTCCATGGGTAATGAATTCCACATTTAACTGCCCTTACTGTAAAGAACCCTTTCCTTTGTTGCTGGTGAAATTTCCTTTCCTCCAACCTTAAGGGATGGCCCCGAGTCCTTTGTACTGCCCGTGGGATGAATAGTTATTTTGAAAGCTCCTTATATTGTCCCTGAATATATTTGTATATAGTTATCATATCCCCTCTTAGACGCCTCTTTTCTAATGTAAATAAATCTAATTTAGCTAACCTCTCCTCATAAGTTAGAATGTCCATCCCCTTTATTAATTTGGTGGCTCTTCTCTGCACTCTCTCTAGTTCCATAATGTCTTTTCTTAGGATTGGTGGCCAAAATTGTACTCCATATTCAAGGTGTGGTCTTACTAATGCTTTGTAAAGGGGCATAATTATGTTTACTTCCCTTCCATCCATTGCCCGTTTGATGCAAGATAAGATCTTGTTTGCCTTTGCAGCTACTGCATGACATTGGGCACTATTGCTAAGCCTGCTGTCTACAAGCACTCCTAAATCCTTCTCCATCAAGGATTCCCCCAATATATCTCCATTTAATTTGTAAGTCGCCTTTTTATTCTTGCATCCCAAATGCATAACCTTACATTTATCTGTATTAAACCTCATCTGCCATTTACCTGCCTACGTTTCCAGTCTCTCCAAATCCTTCTGAAGAGAAATTGCATCCTGCTCTGATTCTATTACCTTACACAATTTAGTATCATCAGCAAAGATGGAGACTTTGCTCTCGATCCCAACCTCAAGGTCATTAATAAACAAGATAAAAAGCAGGGGTCCCAGTACCAATCCCTGAGGTACTCCAATCACGACTTTAGCCTAACCTGAAAAAGTTCCATTTATGACAACTCTCTGTTGTCTTTCCTTTAACCAGTTTTCAATCCAGGTGCATATACAGTGGCGGCCGATCTGAGTCTAAAACGGCTAGATCCGCGGTTCTCAGATTATCCCGGTTAGGTGCGTTTTTTTGTCGTTTTCGCCCGGAGTGAACTGCGTTATTTTCGCGCTCGTGATATTAGCATTTTATTCTCGCTGTCTGCAATACTGCAATGCCGTGTAAAAACTCAGGGGGGCGTTTGCGAGCTGTTGTCTTGGAAGTCTAATACCTTCACGGTTCAACCTACGTCAGTACACAGTCTGTGTGTGCGCGCGCAGTAATTGTAAATTTGCATATTTAAAGTATACATGCATTTGCAGTGCTGTGCTGCTGTACAGTATGTCTCATTTGAAAATTGTTGAAACGCATAGGCGTGTACAGTACTGTAACAGTATCACATTTCGGCATATACAGCGCTCTCCCCTCGCTCAGGATAATTAACTGCACTGCAGGGTATTTCAACTTCTTATCTTCTGTGCAACGTGTGTCTGGTTTCAATCACATTCCTGCTTGACAGCAGGAATTTACTGCGCATACGCCTGTAACTTCGCCCACCACTGCTTGCTTGCCTGAGTGAGTGACCAAAATTTTTTTTTAACATTTTTATTGTCATTTTTTATTTTTTATTTTCTCCACACACAAGAGACTGCAAAACCCATCTTACTGTATTACGATATTCAATCTGTGCTGTAGCTTTTAACTGCGACCCTGCACATGGTTGATTTGTATGCTTTTTACGTACTGTATTTGGGGATGTATTATTATGATGAACTGCCTTTGAAATCAAAGTATGTCTTTAGCTTTTAACTTCATGCAGCTGTACCCTGCAGCCCCCTCCCCCACGAACGCTAGCTCAAGGATTTGAAATTCCACGAAGTCGTTAATTTTCTGAATCTTGCCATTGTGTTCTTAATCCGTCCATAGCCGACCTACAAAGCCTCACTGCGCCTGCGTGGAATTCTCTTTGAGATACGCCTGTAACTTCACCCACCACTGCATGCTTGAGTGCCCCCCCCCCCAAATTTTAATTATGATTTTTTAACTGTTATTTTATCCACAAGCCTGCAAAAACAATCTTGATATTACGATATTAAATCTGTGCATTTGCCTGCATATGGTTGATTTGTGTGCTTTTTATGTACTGTATTTGGGGGGTGTAGGGATCAAATTACAGTATTATGATGAACTGCCTTTTGAAATTACTGTACTCTACAGTACAGTATGTTATTTCTTTGAACTGCTGAACAACTAATCCTTCATCCCTCCCCCACGCACACAAAAACTCTTATCGACAGACACCTCCACAGAGTCATTCATTTTCTGAAGTTAGTTAGTCATTGTGTTTTTAATCCGTCCCTAGCTGAGCTTCAATCGCCTCACTGCGCCTGCGTGTACTCTAATCCTTTTAGATATGGGAGCTTGCTGCTTACTGCGCATGAGTCACCCAACCCCCCCTCCCCACAGAGTCGTTAATTTTCAGAATATTGCCATTGTGTAATCCTCTTTGAGATGGGAGCTAGCTGATTACTGCACATGACTCACCCAACCCCCCCCCCACCCCCAACCCTTTGAGGCTTAGTTAACGGTAACGCTTCGGAAAATCCCTTCTCGATTTTGAAATGTAAATCTGATTTGCACAGCATTGTGAGAATTGAGAGTTAAAAAAACCATTAACTGACTCATTGGTGTACTGTAGGGGTGGTGGGGGGGGGGGTTGTGGTTGTTGTAAATGAATATGACTAGCAGGAATGTGAATAAATATTTAATTTATTTAATCAGGAACCAAAAAATACTAATATAAAAATAATCATGAATAATACATAATGCAGTCTTTATTAAGTTCTTTTGGCAGATTGAAATTGGATAAACATTTAGAAAACATTTCTAAAACATGGGGAAACATGAATAATGAACATTTATAAGAATATTATTTAATAATATATACTGTAATGTATAATATATATATATATATATATATATATATATATATATATATATATATATATATAGTAATATTGTTTTTTCCGTCTTTATCTTGTTTCTCATTCTGTGTACAGTACAGTAGTTCATTGAGAGAGGAGAGGTTTTGTGTACATCATTACTGCTGTTTATATACTGTACATTTTACTGTACAAACAGATTAGACTGGACACAAAACCCCACCTCCCCCCAGGCCACCCTTTTTTCCTGAAACAACAAGAAAACCAAAAATTAGTGCAGTTATGTGCGTACTGTATTATGGCATTGTGTGATGTGTAGTACTACTGTAGATGGCTGGTGCTGCTTTCTCTGGAAAGAAAAAAATTGAGCAGTTAGTAGGCAGTTACTGTAGTACTGTCAAACTAGTCTATACTGGAACTACTGTATACTCTGACTACTGTTAAATACTATGAACTGTAACCTGATGGTTGGTGCTGCTCTCTTTGTAAAGAAAAAACTGTAACTACTGTATACTCTGACTATTGGGAAAGAAAAAATCCGTGCCATACTTACCTGTATTATACTGTCAATACTACAGCACAGTACTACTTTCCTGATGCTTGCCCATTACGCGCGATGACAATGGGCAACACAGTGACAATATGGTCTATATATTTATTGCAGCGTTCCATGGTGAGTACATCGTTCCAAAAACTCATTATGCCTTTCAACAACTTGTCCTTTTTGGAGGGTTTCGCCACTTTCCGGATATGGTCCTTCAGCTGATGCTAGACCATTTCGATCGGATTGAAGTCTGGCGATCTGTCATTGGAAAAAAAGGACAATTAGTTTAAGAGATACAGTACACAGTAAAAACTGTGGGAAACAAATGAGACACAGTTACCGCACTTACTCCGCTGGCGTCTTCACCCAGTTGATACCGCGCTCAAGGATATGCGCAGTTGACGCGGTGTGCTTCGGATCGTTGTCCTGGTAGAAGCGGTGACCATTCGGGAACTCGCGTGTGATATCTCAGGGACAATGTTGTCTTGGAAGAAAGCTTTATTCATGATTCCTATAGCAAGAAAAGAAAAGTGCTCAAAAAACTGCACAATAGTACAGTACAGTGCATACAGTAAGGCTACACTAGTAAAGTACAGTGCATAAGGCTACATTATATTTGATATATTTTAACTTCAAAGATGACAATGCATCCTGGTCCACGCCTAGAGATGGCACCCCACACATGCAGCTTCACGGGGTGTTTTGGCCGCGGCTTCAAAGATATGCGGCCTTTTTTGTGGAATGCAAAGCTTGCAAATCTCTCCAGCGACACAGTAGACTCGTCAGTGAAGATGCAATCCTGGAAAGTTTCCCCACTGTCGATCCATGCCTGGGCCTGGACCACTCTTTTGATTTTGTTTGCGTCCTTTATCATCATGGGGTACGCTCTGTAATGACAAGGAATAAATAATTTTAGCGGTACAGTACAGTTTCCTAAGCAACACTTTTACCTCCTGTACTGTCCACTAGTAACCTCACACGTCCATATTTCAATCCAATGCTGCATCTCATCTTCTTTATGCTGGTCTCGGATACAGTGAGATTGTGCTTTTCCTGCAGAGTGTATTTGACGCTTAATGCACTCCTCTCATCATTCTCCTCACTTATTTTGTCCACAAGTAAAAAAATTAGAGACAGTAGATCAACAGGATACAATATATTGTTCTATTAATACAGTATGCAGCAATATAAAACTGTTGAAATATAAATATAAATATAGAAAATATATATACTGTTGTAATATAAATATACAAAATATATACACTGTTGTAATATAAATATAAATATACAAAATATATACACTGTTGTAATATAAATATAAATATACGAAATATATACACTGTTGTAATATAAATATACGAAATATATACACTGTTGTAATATAAATATAAATATACAAAATATATACACTGTTGTAATATAAATATAAATATACAAAATATATACACTGTTGTAATATAAATATACAAAACATATATACTGTTGTAATATAAAACAGAAATATTAGATACAGTACTGTAGATGTACAGTACATTTTTGGATCAATTTTTTTTTATCAAAGTTTTATAAATATACTTACGCGTTAGTTACCCTTGGTGCCCTTTTGCGTTCTCTGTTTTTTCCGTGTACATGATAGCTCACGGTGGTTACTGGCACAACGAGGCCAGAAGTAGCTAACCAGCGTTGGATAGCAGCAATTCAGTGTCCGCTCGTGTACATCTCCTTAATTCGCATGCTGAGATCCTTGGAAATCTTTTTAACAACCATTGCTGCGAGTAGAAAGAAATACAAACACAAGAATGTATATTCGATGTTTAGTTGATGTGTATTCAATGTGCAGTGAATCCACAAAATGGATGGTGTATTTATACGTTAATGACTCACATTAGAGTACGCCCACTTTCAACACCTGTACCTCGCCGCCATGCATAAAAGGTTACACACTTTGCATAGCCCACCACTCGATGATCTTTATCTGAACTTGCCCTTGTCCAGATACTGTACTGCATTGTGCCACCTGCTTCCATGGAGCAACCCCGATTCTACGGATGTAGGAACCCTCTCGCCTCTGCCGTGCCTGTCAGGCAGAAAAAGCGAAAGGCGGTTGCCGTTTCCACACCAAGGCAAAAGCGACAGGCTAAGGCTAATAAAGAAAACCTTCTTCTGACCCCAAAGGCTAAGGGTTTTCATAGACGTCAGCCTTATTATGTCAAGAAGATATACGGTGATGAACTCTCGACGCAAAACGATTGGCAGCCAACCCATCGAACCCGCAGACCACCGCCTCCCATACGCTTCGACGACTCTGTCCCGGAAATCTTCAGCCCGTCCTCGATGCTGTCGCCGCCCTCCGGGAAACCCACAGGCCATCTTCTCCGGTTCTATCCGACGACGCTGCCGCCTCTGAAATCCAAGGGTCACTTTCTCCTTTGCTCTTAGATTACTCTGCTTCTCGCCCGGAAATCCAAAGGTCACTTTCTCCATCCCTCTTCGACGACGCTGCCGCTTCTCCTCTACCGGATATCCACAGGTCACCTCCTCCACCCTTCTTCGATGTCGCTGCCGCTTCTCTCCATCTCATCCTCCGTTGCACCCATCCACCCAGATGGCCACACGCCATGCACAAGAAGCAGCTCGTTAGACCGGATGCTGAATGGGATAAGTGTGGATCTCCCCGGGAACTCTATTGTGCTAGCAAAGATAGATCTGCTTCTGGAGACAATGCTACATATGGATCAACGGATGCTAGATATGGATCAAATGATGGATCGACGGATGGAGAAGATAGAGGCTGACATAGCGGGTATACATCGTTTGCTCAGTGTTAATGCCCCTGTTTCCCCGACGCCGGAGCAGGGGGGTGACATGGATGTGATGAATGGGAGCATCGACCCCCTTCCATCACCAATCGCACCCCCTCCACCAGAAGATGTAGTGTACATGTATGCCGTTGAGGAGGACATGACAACCCCGTCAAGTCCACGCCAGGAGACAACACGGCGGCCAAGACCGGAGGAAAGCTTCCTCCCAGACAACCTACCATCGCCCGTCGCCTCAAGCACACCCGCTCGCAGAAGACCTACATTCGCTCGCATCGATACAGTGCCTGACATCACCCTGCGCGATCTGACACCGGTGCTTAGGGAGAAGTATAATGTGATGAGTGCGGGTGCACCCCACAAGTATGCCTTGTTACTTTTTAAGCACCATGTTCCCTACTCGTTGTACTGCGACTGGGCCTTCAAAGTGAACTACGAAGGAAATCGCATAAAAAAGGCGCTTCCTGCCAATTTCAGAAAGAACATTCTGGATGAAATGCGCGCTTTTATCCAATTACAGATCCTGTAATGAAAGGCGTTCGAAACTGCATTAATGGCGTTTTGCGCCATGCAAGGAATCGGACATGGACGGACAATGTGGTGGACTTTCTGGATTAATCACGGGAACTGTAAGACCATACTGTTGTGCTGAACTGTGCTGTACTGTACATTTTTTGACCTGCTGTACATAAATAAAGAAGATGTTGTTGTGTGTTTTTTAACTTGTATTTAGACAGAAATGTTTTAACTTGCTGTACACACACACAGGACCTGCAGAATTCCAGTCCCTGAGGGCCGCAAACAGGCATGGTTTTCAAGGATGTCCTGAAAACTGGGCCTGTCTGCTGCCCTCGGGGACTGTAGTGGTGCAGGCCTGACTGACTGTTTTGAACACCATCCCACTGTACTGTATACTGTATGTTTCTGTAATAAAGTAGATGTTGCGTTTTGTATACTGTATTTTATGAATAAAGAATTTTTTTAGTCACAGGTAAGACCATACTGTTGTGCTGAACTGTATTGTACATGTTTTGACCTGCTGTAATTAAATAAAGAATATGTTGTTGTGTGTTTTTTAACTTGTATTTAGACAGAAATGTTTTAACTTGCTGTACACACACAAAGGACCAGCACAATTCCAGTCCCTGAGGGCCGCAAACAGGCACAGGTTCAAGGTTGTCCTGAAAACTGGGCCTGTCTGCTGCCCTCGAGGACTGTACTGGTGCAGACTGTTTTGCACACCATCCCACTGTATATGTTTTGACTTGCCGTTATTTGATAAAGGAGATGTTGCGGTTTGTATATTTTATGAATAAAGAATTTGTTTTTAAAACATGTGACTGTAAACCGTACACTTACTTTCTATACATAAATGTTTTCACAACTGCAGCAGTAAACCATACTGTACACCTGTTGATGTTTTGAATTGCTGTGCACTTAAAATGTTTCTACATTGTACAGTATTTGTAAATAAATGTTTTTGTACTTACTCCACCAATAAAAGAACATGTTGATTTGTTTTTCATTGTTCCATTGGCTCCTTTGCTGCTGTAACAAAATACAGTGTTTCTAGAATGTACACTACTGTCCAGGCACAATGTACTGTATACTGTAGGCAAGCTCAGTACAAGAGTATTAAAAAAAATAGAAGACACGTACAGTACTGTACTGTATGTACTGACACTGTATAGAAGACACATACTGTATGTACAGTACTGTAATACATGTAGAATAAATGCATAGTTTTTATTTTTTCGGGTTTATTACACAGTATACTTTTTATAAAAAAGTATTGTATACTGTACGGCCGCAAAACATCAGCATAGTGTACATCAGCCACTAAACTGTAGACTCCGGTACATGGATTTTTAAATCCGATTCAGCAATGTGCAGGCATTGTTACACAAAGCGATATTATCCATCGAAATCCCTCCATTAGCCGTTTTCTTTTCTGAGGAAAAACAAAAAGAAAAGTTTTACTGTAATGGTCTAAAGAAGTTCCCAGCCAGTCCCACCAATAATTTTCTCGGGGGCGTCTCCTGTTCACATGCGCATGCGCCTACCGTCGATGTAATGACACACATACTGTATGCGTTTCAAGAAGGTTCCAATGCGCATGCGCCTAGCGTTCCACCAATAGTTCAGTATCTGCAGTACAGTACTGTAGAAGCCGCTCAGCCAATAATATTGCTTACAGGAGAATCGCTTGACTTTTGAATCGCACCGATATTGATACTGTATTGTCAAAATAAAAAAAACACAGAAAATAATACGGCAACAAAACTCACCATAGAATTTCCCATCCAGCTGGCGCCGGCGCCGGTCCACTGCCAGTCCAGCATTCTAGATCATCCACGTCGATAGTTTACAGCGGGACTAGTCCACCTGTAGTCAGCAGATGAGGCTGGAAACTGCTTAGGTACATGCAAGCTTGATCGAAACTGCACGCGAAATCCGGCTCAGGCTCAGGGTTGTCACTGACGGCGGGACCGTCATTGGAAGCCGGTGCTGGTGCATTGCTTGGCAGCGACTGTCGTTTCTTAGTTGGTTTTAACACGACCCTTCGCCTTTTGCCGTCTGCATGATCATAGATACAGGAAAAAGCCGGTGATACACACCAATACCCTCCAACAAATTGTGGCTCAATACTATAAAAACAGGGATCGCTACATAACCTTTTCCTTATTGCAGGCTTCCACGTATGAGGAGCTGGCGAAAATTTGTAAAAGTCATAGTTTTTGATAAAATACTGATAAATTTGAACAACTGTTGCCATCTTATCATCTGTTGCATTAATCACGGCCCATATCAAATATGCGTAACTTCTGTCGGGTTTTTGGAAAACGGGCTGCACTTGAACACTCATGGCGGGCGGGTCTCTGGAGAATACTGTAACCGAAACTGGTCTTTGTCTTTTTTTAATATGAAAAGCCTAAATTGATACATTTTTGCAACCTCTTCCTTCAGTCTCAAGGCCAAGTTACAAAAGCACACTGTGGTATCTTTTTTAAACGAAACACCTGCAAGTCGACACATTACTGAAGCGCATGCGCATTACAATTCATGAATATCTGCCATATGGCGGACACGCGAAGAATTGCAACCTATTAAATCCAAACCATTCTCAATAAACGCATCAACCGCGCGTTACCCGCGCATGACCCGTGGCTTGGAACGCAAAATGAATGCGGCATGCTCCAGGTGAAGTGCGTCTCATTCCAGGAAAAAGCCAGGGAAAAACCGGCGATGTGTTAGACTCACATGTGCCTCAGCAGTATTATTACTGAGTCCAATTTTCTTTATTTTGTACACCAACCTCTTGTGTGAAACTGTATCAAAAGCCTTTGCAAAATCTAAGTAGACCACATCAACTGCATTACCCTGGTCTAAATTCCTACTTACCTCCTCAAAGAAACAAATAAGGTTAGTTTGGCAAGATCTATCCTTCATAAATCCATGCTGACTATTACTAATCATTTTGTTTTCCATTAGGTATTCCTGAATATTATCCTGCATTAAACCTCCAAGTAGTTTCCCTACTATTGAAGTCAGGCTTACAGGTCTGTAATTTCCCGGTTGTAATCTAGCTCCCTTTTTAAATATAGGCACCACATCTGCTTTACGCCAATCTTGTGGTACTGAGCCTGTGGAAATGGAGTCCTTGAATATTAAATATAATGGTTTGGCTATTACTGAGCTTAACTCCTTGAGAACTCTTGGATGTATGCCATCGGGGCCAGGTGCCTTATTTACTTTATTTTTTTCAAGTCGCTTATGAACTTCTTCCTCAGTTAACCAATTGTTCATTAATATTGAGGTTGTGGCTTCCTCCTGCGGCACTACTATTGAACTTGATTCTTCCCTGGTAAACACAGAGGCAAAGAATTTGTTTAATACCTCAGCTTTTTTCTTATCTCCAATAATCTGCCTACCCATCTCACACTGAAAGGGTCCTATATTTTCTTTTCTCATTTTTTTTATTATTAAGGTACTTAAAGAACTTTTTAGGGTTGACCTTACTTTCTATTGCAATCCTTTTTTCATTATCCATTTTTGCTAATTTGATTGCCCTTTTGCAATTTTTGTTACATTCCTTATAATTCTGATACGATGTCTCTGTCCCTTCTGACTTAAAGAATCTAAACGCCTTCCTCTTCTTGTCCATTTCCTCCCCTACCTGTTTATTTAGCCACATTGGTTTTGACTTATTTCTTTTATACTTATTGCCCAAGGGTATACACTGATAAGTGTGCTTTTCTAACAATGTTTTAAAGACTGCCCATTTATCTTCTAAATTTTTCCCTGCAAAAACATCATCCCATTGTATTACTACTAGATTAGACCTCAGTTTATTAAAATCTGCCTTTCTAAAGTTTAAAGTCTTTGTTGAACCCAAGTAATCTGTTTTTTGATAATTTATTTCAAATGAGACCATGTTATGATCACTGTTACCCAAATGTTCCAGGACTTGAAAATTTGTTATTACTTCTACATTGTTTGATATGACCAAATCCAGAACTGCCCCTCTCCTGGTTGGTTCCTCAATAATTTGGGTCATATAATTGTCTTTAAGCACCCACCAATAACCTGTTTCCTAATCTCATTGCCCCAGTCTATGTCTGGATAATTAAAATCCCCCATTATGCAAACATGACCCAGTTTTGATGCCTTCTCCATTTGCAAAAGTATTTTAGCTTCCTCAATCTCACAGATATTTGGTGGTTTATAGCATATTCCCACAAACATTTTCTTTATACTTTTACCGCCACTGCTAATTTCTATCCACAAAGTCTCTACATTTTCATAATTCCCTTCATAGACATCATCCTTATAATAGGTTTTAGATCCGGGTTAACATATAAACATACTCCACCTCCCCTTCTGTTTGTTCGATCCTTCCGAAAAAGAGAATAACCCTCTAAATTAACTGTCCAGTCATGAGTTTCATCCCACCATGTTTCAGTAATAAAATGAAAAAGTGTGATACCCTAACTCAAGCGCTCAACCTATTAATGTGTGACATACACGTGATTAAACAAATACCAATTGTGATTAACAAGAGGTCAAAGCTGCCTTAGGCTTCCCACAAAGCAAATATCTCAATTTGCATAAAGAACTATAAACAAGAAGAAAGGAGGATACCTGGCGCTTGAAAATAGTCACTGTGTCCATAAGAATCAATCCGGTCTTTAAAAAGTGTCTCAAAGTCCAAAACTTGAAGTGAATAACTGTAGTTTTTCTTCACTGCTGCTGTTCTTTAATACACCTGAAATTGATAGAAGGGTACACCATTGCGCAGTACTACTGATGTTGTATGTTAACCCCTTAATATCAACTCCCCAGTGTGGACTGAATACACTTACAGGAGTGTTTCTTTCAAGGTACAGTGGAGACAATCTGTGCTTTTATTCCCTTTCTGTTCTTATACACCACGAATCCCCTGGGTACTTCCTTTGTCTCTTGGGATTTCGTGATTCCCAGAATCACCCGAACTCCACGAGCCCCCAGACAAGGAATGAACAATAGCAAAGAAGGGGGTCACAAATTTATTTAAAAAACGGCTTCAACAAGCCTAACAAAACCGGCTGATAGCCTGCACTAAAAACAAGTGAATGGTTACTCACATGTACTCACATGAATACATGCGTATCAAATCATCATGAGGATGCCGTCCGCAGCTTGTAATGTGCCTCCTGTGTTTGCTCCGGATGAGAAGGGCTCTCTCACAGCATAACTTCTCCGGTTAGGTGTGACCAAGTCTCTCCCTCCACTCAGTTGCGTTCCGGTTTGCAACTAAGGGTTCTGGCAGACTCCTCACCTCTCAAACCACAGAGACTGCACTGCACTGCTCACGGGATCCTGACTCCTCCCACCCTAACGCGTTTCGTGACGTAGGCACGCCACTTTCTCAAAGGAATGAGGAGTTACAGCTGATCTCTCTTTAAATACCCTCTGAGGGTGATTAACATTGCAAGTGATAAACTGATGTGTATCACATGTTGGTGTATAATTGTCCGCTATCAACCAATGTGTATCTAAGGAAGCTAACACCTTGGGATTCAGATAACAGCATGTTTAGCAGACTAACACCTAAACGTGATATATCAGACTTACATATACATACATCATATTAAAATCTATGCTTTTCTTAAAACGGACCAACCCTGTAAGAATGTGGTTAAGGGCATTGTTACAAAATAAAAATGTACAAAGTGAAAAAGAGCAATGAGACTGTTTACTCTTTTAGAAATGAAGCTAGGTCGAATTCTATGTTCAAACCCTTGGGGGCTAGGGTTTTTAAGGTATATATCCAAAAACTTTCCTTTTTGGATAAATTATTTAACCTATCCCCCCCCCCTCCAATTGGGTTTAGGACAATCTATTCCTTTACATATTAGACCTTTAGGATTTTGATTATGGGCTAATCTGAAATGATTGGAGACACTGTGTGTCTCCAAACCTCTTTTAATGTTGTAGATGTGTTCTGCTATTCTACGTGTCAGTGGTCTTCCCGTTCTTCCCACATATTGAAGTCCACATGGACACTGTAGGAGATATACCCAGAACCTGCTTTTGCAGTTGATAAATGTGCCAATCTCGTACGTTCTATTCATAACTGTGGAATGGAAACTGGCACACTTCTCACTGAAGCTGCAGGCCGTGCACTTTCCACACACAAAATAACCTTTAAAATCAGATAGCCAATTGGACTGTTTATGCTTCAATCTATTATTAGGACAACTTGGTGCTAACGAAGCTTTTAGATCATTAGCTTTTTTATATATGATCTGAGGTTGTGGAGGTAAAAAGGATTGTAATATGGGGTCCCGCAGAAGAATTCCCCAATGTTTTTTTAATGTTTTTACTATTTCAGGAGCCATACCATTATATTTTGTAATAAATGGTATGAATTCTCCTTCTTTCACTTTTTTAGTTTTCTTACGATTTATGTCAACTAATGATGATCTATTAATCTGATTCACTTTTTCAATTGCTGATTCTACTTTATATTTGTTATAATTTCGTGCCAAAAACTTATGTTTTAGATCTTCAACCTGTTCCTCATACACATGTTTTTGAGAACAGTTTCTTTTTATTCTCAAGGCTTGTCCTTGTGGAATATTATCTACCCATCTTGGGTGATGGTGACTGGACGCCAAGAGATAAGTGTTGGCATCCACTTCTTTAAAGTATGTTTTTGTGTGCACAACATGATTCTCTACATATAAGGTAAGGTCTAGAAAATTAATGGACACAGGATGACTGTTAAAAGTGAATCTTATATTGCAGGAGTTGGCGTTTAGATAATCTTGGAACGCAATTAATTCTTTTTGAGTCCCCCGCCAGACGCACAGCACATCGTCAATATATCTTTTCCAGAGCACCAGGCCCGCACCGAACGGATTATTCCCCCAAATCTGCCCATGTTCCCACATGGCCATGAACAGATTGGCATAGCTCAGAGCAAACCTGGTACCCATTGCGGTGCCGCACGTCTGGAGGAAGAACTCCCCATCATAACTGAAGTAATTGTGCTGGAGAATGTATCTAATACCACTAAGAACAAACTCCATTAATGCAGAACTGACTTCACTGTCTTGTTCCAATGCCATCTCAATCGCTTTTAAACCTGTTTCGTGCTCAATGATAGTGTATAGAGACACCACATCACATGTAACCCAAATGTAATCATCTTCCCAAGTGAGTTTTTCTAATATATTCAACACGTGTGTGGTGTCCCTTAAATAGGAAGGAACCTGTGTGACGTATTTCTGTAATATATGGTCTAAGAATTGAGACAGATTTGAGGTTAGGGAACCGATCCCTGAAATGATCGGTCTTCCCGGGGGTCTGATAGGGTCCTTATGTAGTTTGGGGATGAAGTAAAACACTGGTATTTTAGGCTCCTCCACCATGAGAAAATCGTGTTCTCTCTTGGTTATTACTTCATCCTCCAATCCTTTGTTTATATCTGCAAAGGTGTTTATAAAATTGCCTTTCATTTCCCTTTGCAGATATGGTTGTTGGAGATTTGGAAACATTTGGGGATTCCTTTAAGATAAAAAAACATAATCTGACCAAGGAAGAGAAAGAGACAGTTAAAACTTTGGCTGAAAACAATGACATTGTAATCAAAGCAGCCGATAAAGAGGGGGGCCTAGTAGTTATGGGTTCAAGTTATTATCAGGAAGAATCCAATAGGATCCTTAGTGATCAGATCACGTATAGAAAATTGGAGAAAAATCCCACAGATCAGTTTAAGCAAGAACTCTCAATTCTTATAAACAAAGGATTGGAGGATGAAGTAATAACCAAGAGAGAACACGATTTTCTCATGGTGGAGGAGCCTAAAATACCAGTGTTTTACTTCATCCCCAAACTACATAAGGACCCTATCAGACCCCCGGGAAGACCGATCATTTCAGGGATCGGTTCCCTAACCTCAAATCTGTCTCAATTCTTAGACCATATATTACAGAAATACGTCACACAGGTTCCTTCCTATTTAAGGGACACCACACACGTGTTGAATATATTAGAAAAACTCACTTGGGAAGATGATTACATTTGGGTTACATGTGATGTGGTGTCTCTATACACTATCATTGAGCACGAAACAGGTTTAAAAGCGATTGAGATGGCATTGGAACAATACAGTGAAGTCAGTTCTGCATAAATGGAGTTTGTTCTTAGTGGTATTAGATACATTCTCCAGCACAATTACTTCAGTTATGATGGGGAGTTCTTCCTCCAGACGTGCGGCACCGCAATGGGTACCAGGTTTGCTCCGAGCTATGCCAATCTGTTCATGGCCATGTGGGAACATGGGCAGATTTGGGGGAATAATCCGTTCGGTGCGGGCCTGGTGCTCTGGAAAAGATATATTGACGATGTGCTGTGCGTCTGGCGGGGGACTCAAAAAGAATTAATTGCGTTCCAAGATTATCTAAACGCCAACTCCTGCAATATAAGATTCACTTTTAACAGTCATCCTGTGTCCATTAATTTTCTAGACCTTACCTTATATGTAGAGAATCATGTTGTGCACACAAAAACATACTTTAAAGAAGTGGATGCCAACACTTATCTCTTGGCGTCCAGTCACCATCACCCAAGATGGGTAGATAATATTCCACAAGGACAAGCCTTGAGAATAAAAAGAAACTGTTCTCAAAAACATGTGTATGAGGAACAGGTTGAAGATCTAAAACATAAGTTTTTGGCACGAAATTATAACAAATATAAAGTAGAATCAGCAATTGAAAAAGTGAATCAGATTAATAGATCATCATTAGTTGACATAAATCGTAAGAAAACTAAAAAAGTGAAAGAAGGAGAATTCATACCATTTATTACAAAATATAATGGTATGGCTCCTGAAATAGTAAAAACATTAAAAAAACATTGGGGAATTCTTCTGCGGGACCCCATATTACAATCCTTTTTACCTCCACAACCTCAGATCATATATAAAAAAGCTAATGATCTAAAAGCTTCGTTAGCACCAAGTTGTCCTAATAATAGATTGAAGCATAAACAGTCCAATTGGCTATCTGATTTTAAAGGTTATTTTGTGCGTGGAAAGTGCACGGCCTGCAGCTTCAGTGAGAAGTGTGCCAGTTTCCATTCCACAGTTACGAATAGAACGTACGAGATTGGCACATTTATCAACTGCAAAAGCAGGTTCTGTGTATATCTCCTACAGTGTCCATGTGGACTTCAATATGTGGGAAGAACGGGAAGACCACTGACACGTAGAATAGCAGAACACATCTACAACATTAAAAGAGGTTTGGAGACACACAGTGTCTCCAATCATTTCAGATTAGCCCATAATCAAAATCCTAAAGGTCTAATATGTAAAGGAATAGATTGTCCTAAACCCAATTGGAGGGGGGGGGATAGGTTAAATAATTTATCCATAAAGGAAAGTTTTTGGATATATACCTTAAAAACCCTAGCCCCCAAGGGTTTGAACATAGAATTCGACCTAGCTTCATTTCTAAAAGAGTAAACAGTCTCATTGCTCTTTTTCACTTTGTACATTTTTATTTTGTAACAATGCCCTTAACCACATTCTTACAGGGTTGGTCCGTTTTAAGAAAAGCATAGATTTTAATATGATGTATGTATATGTAAGTCTGATATATCACGTTTAGGTGTTAGTCTGCTAAACATGCTGTTATCTGAATCCCAAGGTGTTAGCTTCCTTAGATACACATTGGTTGATAGCGGACAATTATACACCAACATGTGATACACATCAGTTTATCACTTGCAATGTTAATCACCCTCAGAGGGTATTTAAAGAGAGATCAGCTGTAACTCCTCATTCCTTTGAGAAAGTGGCGTGCCTACGTCACGAAACGCGTTAGGGTGGGAGGAGTCAGGATCCCGTGAGCAGTGCAGTGCAGTCTCTGTGGTTTGAGAGGTGAGGAGTCTGCCAGAACCCTTAGTTGCAAACCGGAACGCAACTGAGTGGAGGGAGAGACTTGGTCACACCTAACCGGAGAAGTTATGCTGTGAGAGAGCCCTTCTCATCCGGAGCAAACACAGGAGGCACATTACAAGCTGCGGACGGCATCCTCATGACGATTTGATACGCATGTATTCATGTGAGTACATGTGAGTAACCATTCACTTGTTTTTAGTGCAGGCTATCAGCCGGTTTTGTTAGGCTTGTTGAAGCCGTTTTTTAAATAAATTTGTGACCCCCTTCTTTGCTATTGTTTATTCCTTGTCTGGGGGCTCGTGGAGTTCGGGTGATTCTGGGAATCACGAAATCCCAAGAGACAAAGGAAGTACCCAGGGGATTCGTGGTGTATAAGAACAGAAAGGGAATAAAAGCACAGATTGTCTCCACTGTACCTTGAAAGAAACACTCCTGTAAGTGTATTCAGTCCACACTGGGGAGTTGATATTAAGGGGTTAACATACAACATCAGTAGTACTGCGCAATGGTGTACCCTTCTATCAATTTCAGGTGTATTAAAGAACAGCAGCAGTGAAGAAAAACTACAGTTATTCACTTCAAGTTTTGGACTTTGAGACACTTTTTAAAGACCGGATTGATTCTTATGGACACAGTGACTATTTTCAAGCACCAGGTATCCTCCTTTCTTCTTGTTCATGTTTCAGTAATGCCTATGATATCATACTGATCCCTTGCAGCTATTAATTTAAGCTCCCCCATTTTATCTGTCAGGCTTCTTGCATTAGCAAGCATGCATTTAAGTTTTTTTACAGCCTGTACTATTATCTTATCTGCTCCTTCCTTTCTGCTCCCACTTGGTTTAGTCTTTAGAAGTTTTCTAGTATTATCTGTATTTACTATGGGTGTCTCACTGTTTGTCAAACTTGCACTTGCTCTCATTCCACCTCCATACCACCTTGTATCCTCATCTATTCCATTTAGTTCATTATCTGTTTCATTCCCCTCCCCCCTCCATCCTAGTTTAAAATCTCCTCCAACCTTTTTAGCATTCTCCCCCCTAGCACAGAAGATCCCTCTTCATTGAGGTGCAATCCGTCCCTAGAATACTGCACCGACACACTTTATTCGAGCAAATACCCAGTATGTACCTGGCAGATACCAGGAATGCGCCGCTCCTCACCTCTGACAAGCCCCGTTGCGTTTGCCTTCCCAGCCTGGGTTCATGCTTGGCTGACGGGCGGCTGATCTGTTAAATGATAATGATTAGGATTTAATAGGCTGCAATGCTTCGCGTGTCTACCAGATGGCATAAATTCATGAATTGTAATGCAGTATATATATATATACTGTGCAGTATTGCAGCCAGCGGGAATAAAATGCTTCAATCCCTGCCTGGAAAATACCTCAATGCACTCGGGCAGAAAACAGTCACAAACCTCAATACACCCGGGTATACCCGAATTCGTGGGACTAGCCGAGCTCGAATAAAGTGTGTCGCCAGTGTATAGATGGCACCTCTCAGAAAAGGAGCCCCAGTGCTCTAAAAACCCAAACACCTCCTTTCTGCACCACTTTCTTAGCCATGCATTAACCTCCCTGATCTCTGACTATCTCCCTGCGGTAGCGCATGGCACTGGTAGTATTTCCGAAAATACTACCTTGGAGGTCCTTGCCTTAAGCTTTTGGCCTAGATCCCTGTAATCATTTTTTAGGATCCTCCATCTTTCTCTAACTTTGTCATTGGTGCCAACGTGTACCAAGACCGCCGGGTCAATCCCAGCCCCCCCCCCAACAATCTGTCTACCCGATCCGCAATGTGCCGAACCCGAGCACCCGGGAGACAACAAACTGTATGGTTCATGCGGTCCCGGCAACAGAGTGCCCTATCTACCTTCCTAATAATGAAGTCCCCTACCACCACAATCTTTTTTTGTATCTGAGCATCCTGAGTCCCCATTGTGCTGGAGGAACTATTCCGCTGGCTGCTAGAGGAATTAGTCTCCCCTGCCTTGCCATTTCTGCCCCAACATTCCCAATATCTTCACTCAACATGGCAAATCTATTGGGATGTGTCAGCTCAGAAACGATCTGCCTCTCCCTATTGCCCCTGCTTCCCCTTCTAACTGTCACCCAGCTACCTACCTGCTCCTCACTAACGGCAACCAAGCTACCTACCTGCTCCTCACTAACAGCGCCACCATCTGCACCACTAGTCGAAGCAAGGGCCTGCTCAGTGAGCTCTAATTCCCTTTCAAGATTGCCAATGTCCCTCAATATTGCAAGTTGCCTCTTCAGATCAGCAATCTCTGACTCTAAAGAGACCACCCGCTCACACTTTTCACAGCGGTATGCTCCTTGGAACAGCTGCTCCAAGTGCACATACTGCACCGACACACTTTATTCGAGCAAATACCCAGTATGTACCTGGCAGATACCTGGAATGCGCCGCTCCTCACCTCTGACAAGCCCCGTTGCGTTTGCCTTCCCAACCTGGGTTTATGCCTGGCTGACGGGCGGCTGATCTGTTAAATGATAATGATTAGGATTTAATAGGCTGCAATGCTTCGCGTGTCTACCAGATGGCATAAATTCATGAATTGTAATGCAGTATATATATATATACTGTGCAGTATTGCAGCCAGCGGGAATAAAATGCTTCAATCCCTGCATGGAAAATACCTCAATGCACTCGGGCAGAAAACAGTCACAAACCAGAATACACCCGGGTATACCCGAATTCGTGGGACTAGCCGAGCTCGAATAAAGTGTGTCGCCAGTGTACATGTGGCAAGATGTGCATTGAGTGGCATTTTCAATCCTGCTCATTCTAGCAACTATGACGTTTAGATTTACTAACAGTAAACTGTACTTCAATATACTATACCTTGTTTAACCGCTTCCTTGTTCAAACTGCTTCTGGTTATAACTGCACACACTTTAACCAACCAGCACTTTAAACAACTGCTTCTGGTTCTAACTGCACACACTTTAACCAACCAGCACTTCAAATCAACCACACAGATCAGTCAGTACACGCAAGCAGTTGACATCCTATCTGCTGTGACAACAAAAGGCATTCATAAATCCTCACACACATATAATAAAGTGTACTGAAGCGCTATGTACATTAATGACGCTATTTAAATAAACAAATACATACATACATGCTATATAAGTTAAACATTAATTAAAATAAAATTATATATTCTCTGTTCTGTCCCTAGCTTATTGTGGCAAAAGAGTTGAGACAGGCAGTTTACTCTATTCCTTCTCCTATACAAAATGGAGTCTTCTTAATTTTTGAAGTATTTATTACTGCTGCGGCCAAGTTTATTCGAGCATTTGCCCGTTCTTGGCCGCAGCAGTAGCCTGGCGCGCACCCGAGAGTGACGGGCGCGCGCCGAAGCAGCGGAAGAGCGCCCTCCGATCGGGGCACTCTCCCTACCGCTGCCGGGTCCGCCGGGTCCCCCGGAACCCCCTGCCGCCGTCCCGCGATCGCGGGACACCAGGGCTCCCTCGGGGAGCCCTGGACACGCGTGCAGGGGGCGCACGCTCCCGAAGACGCGTGACCGCGCGTCTATGACGCGCGGCACGCCGAGGGGCGGCCACTAGCAAGCCGGGAAATCTCCCGGCTTGCGGATCTGGCCGCAGTGTGATAAAGTGTGTCGGTAGTGTATAAGAACAAACAGAAATAAAAGGGGGAAAACAATTTGGGGATGTATAAAAATAAGGAATGGGTAAGAAACAAAGCTTTCTCACACCCAGAGCAGTTGGGAGAACCTTAGCAGAGGCAGCAATCTCTAAAAAGGGAGAACTGAAACATAGAGCTAGAAGGAAATAGTTTGGACTGTACGAAGTGACAGGGAGAAAGGAATGGCCCAAAGCCTGAGGGATAGAGAGAGGGGGGTTGCTAAGGCAACCGACAGAACCAGAAGAGAACTGAAAAGGAGACATAACCTTCTCCTTTATATATATATATATATATATATATATATATATATATATATATATATATATATATATATATATATATCCTATCTCGGGCTATCTAAAATAGCTGACCATGCAGCCTCTGTAGCATGCCTTGCTATCACCAAATCACACCCTTTACCAGCTGGACAATCTTAGCTCATCACGCACTCCTTTTCTCAAAACGTAACTCTTAAACTCATTGCAAATTGTCATCATTCCTTATATTACATGGGCTCATGCCGAGTTTAGATTTAACTGTGTTTAGTTGGCTGGGGAAATGGTTGTAGGAGCAGTCAACAGATACACATATTTTAATATATAAAAAAATATTTATTATACAATATATATAAAACTCTACGCCTGGGCTTGTCACTTTTTTGCTGTATACTGTATATAACAAAAAAACTAAAAAAAAAATCTTGGTTTAAACTCCTCTATCTAAAGATCTGCGTTAAATGTAGAACCCTTTTTGGACTAGTTTATGACATCACGCACAGACTCAGACAAATAAAATATTTTTCAGCCTCTGTGCAAAAAGTTACACTTTTCATTATCTTTCTAATGGGCACCGTTGTTGGTGATTGCAGGTCAGTTGCAAAATCACAGTAATCATGAATGTCTCTTAACTGTAATTATTATCACATTGCTGGTTACTATTGGAGCTGTGGGAAGAATTTGATCACATTTGTGAATATTAGACATTTGTGAGTTACAATGCCAAGCACTAGTCTCACTCGTGACTAAAATTAACCCACAATGGCTGTGCTCGAGATGTCTACAAATACTCTTACTTCTAAGAGACTATAAATAGGATACAGGTGAGACAGTGTTGTGCCTCACATACTGTGGTAAGCCATTTACAGGAAATGTGGGGAAATGTGTTTAAGTGTACAGCTTCACATATTTGTAACTTTCTTCATACATTTTACTCCTACTGTCCCAACCTGTCCCTCAAACGCTGATTTGATTGTAAACTTTTTAGAGAAGGAGTAGTCTGTCATAACAAGTAAGACCATTGCAAATAGTCAATAATGTGTGTAATGTTGTGCATATACTTGTAAAGAGTAGAGTCATGGAGTTCAAAAGTTGTGATAGATATAGGCAAAAACCCCACTCAAGTTTGTGAAAGTAGTTAACTTTATGGCTAATGTGCAAGACTTAACAAAAAACAGTCACCAGAAGTGAGTTTCACCACATTTAAAAATTTTCGTCTCGGCTTTATTAGGCATTGCTACGTTATACTTGTAACAAAATTTGCAAATGCACCAAATGTTCATAAGTGGCAAATATATAACAAAACAGAACTATAAGATTGTTACTGGCATTTACCCAAGTGAATGTTTAGCTGCCTTTTCATCCCAAAAAAATAAACACAATGTGTGCGAAACAAACTTGAGTACTTTCTCACATCTCTACTCGTTTTAGGGTTGATTATCCATTCAGATGAACAACTGGCACACTCTTCTCCCCAAATTATTTTGGCATCATAATTTAGAAAGGCTGTACAGCAACCCCCATTTAAAACACATTTATTAAGCAGAATATGCTGGTTTCTAATTTTGAATGAATAACTCCTGTAACCACTAGGGCTGAGAAAAAAAAAAATATATATATATATATATATATATAGCGTGGTAGTACTACGCACTCACGGTTTGTCAGTGGAGGCAGATGCTCGTCCCATAAATGAATGTAGACATAAAGTAACAAGGGGGATCCTGATGACAAAGAGACAACACACCACAGCTTGAGTGAGAAAACAAAGTGTATTGTCAACACAGGGCAGCCAACGTTTCGGTCCTCGCAGAGGCACTGCCCTGAGAAAGGTCCCTCTGTGAGGACCGAAACGTTGGCTGCCCTGTGTTGACATTACACTTTGTTTTGTCACTCAAGCTGCGGTGTGTTGTCTCTTTTTCATCAGGATCCCCCTGGTTACTTTAAATATATATATATATATATATATATATTAGAAAATGTATCTTTCCTGGGCTACCTATTATGGAGAAAAATGACCACAAATACCAGATGTATTGCAGTGATGCTCCAGAGTCTAGTCTCTCAATGGCACTGGACAAAGTCAGCCATGTACTGTACTCACTTGTGCTCCATAGCGTGCTCTTCCACATCAGTTTGTCACACTGGGGGTGATTGATAGCAAGCAATTACAAGCTGCCTTCAAACAGTTTGCTTTAGGCCAGTCAACTCCTCCCAAGTCTCACAACACCAGCATCTCCACCAAGTACTGTAGTACCAATTCCAATAACCAAATGGTTTATTTCTATGCCTATACCCTATTTCTACTCATTACAGTAAGACAACGTTGAAAGAATTTGCTGAAGTTGGCAATATTGTTAACAAAATTTCCAGTGAATAATAGCTAGTACTGGGCACATTTTGGCAAATTTTATTCAGATTCGCAATATTTTCTTTTGCCACAAAAGCATTTTCAAACTCTAGTTAAAGGCTTAAATAATGTAATATCTGATGTAAATACCGTATATCTTCATTCCATTTCAGATAGTTTTTTAAATTTCTGTTAATGTGTGAAAGAATGTCAGCGTTGTCTTATTCTTGTCACTTAGAAATGTATATTATGATCTCCCCTTTTGCCACATTTGTTTCCGTCACAACAGAATGGTTAAACCATTCATCTAACATTTCAATTATCTAACACACACCGGATTTTCCTTTCTCTATAGCTTGCAAGACGTTGTTGGAAATGATGCTATATTAAATGTTTGCAAAAGTGAGGATAGTAAAGATGAAGCCAGCAAGATGCTTGCTTTCTTTTTCCCAAATTTTAACAAGCATAAATCTACAGAGCAAGCGGAAAGGACACTGGCTATTATCAGACCTGATCTATTAAGAGAGAAGAAAGGTACAGTATGTGTTTGTGTTATATAATTAATGGCATATGGTATGTATGTACCAGTATATCTTTATTTATATAGCGCCATCCATGTACATAGCGCTTTACAGCAGTAATACACGAGACATAATATTATAACACTTAATGGGAATAAGTGTTTCAGGCATAGAAGGTTTAATAGGAAAAGGAGTCCCTGCCCCGAAGAGCTTACAAGCAAAGTGGTAAGTAGGGAGAATTTACAGAGACAGTGGGAGGGTGTTCTGGTAAATGCATTCAGATGCAAGGGGCCAAGGTCAGTGCATATGAGATGGACCATGATTCAGCTACCAGGAAGTAATACATTGAGAGTTACCGCTCGTTTTCAAATATGTTTTGGGCATAGAGTTATGATGACAAATACATGGTTACAAAATACATAGTTACATTCAGTAAGTAGAGTTATACATTATTTACAAGATATTGCATGCACAGTAAGAGATAATATATGTTATAGGTGTATATAACAATTACAGACCAGATTCAAATGTGAGACAGCTTTAGTTTTGAAAGAACTTAGACTGGTGGCGGCTGTGAGTCTCTCCAAGAGACTGTTCCAGTTGTGGGGTGCACGGTAAGAGAAGGTGGAGCGGCCGGATACTTTGTTGAACCTTGGGACCATGAACAGTCTTTTGGAGTCAGATCTCAGATGATAAGTGCTGCATGAAGTAGGGGTGAGGAGCTTTTTCAGATAGACAGGTAGCTTGCCCAGAAAGTATTTGAAGGCAAGACAGGAAAGATGAACTTTGCACCTAGACTCAAGTGATGACCAGTCTAGTTATTTGAGAATTTCACAGTTTTGTGTGTTGTAGTTGCATTGGAGGACAAAACAGCATATTGAATTGTAGAGGATATCAAGTATGCTAAGGTGGGTTTGGGGTGCCGTGTCATATACTATGTCCCCATAGTCTATAATTGGCATTAGCATCCACTGTGCGATATGCTTTCTGACCAGCAGACTTAGGGAGGAATTGTTCCTATATAGTACACCTACTGTAGTTTGGCATAGGTTTTGGATGTCAGGGTATCAATGTGTAACTCAAATGTTAAATGGGAGTCAAACCGTATGCCCAAGTATTTAAAACTAGTAATGGGATAGGATGGTATTAGTGTTGGTTCTGATCTGGAGCTCATTCATTGGAAGCATAAAAAAGTTAGCCTTGTGTCCAAATACCATTGTTACAGTCTTGTCAGTGTTTAAAAACAGTTTGTTTTGGGAAATCCAATTTTCAATTCTCTAAAGTCAGATTGAAGTACGTGTTCGAGGTCGGAGAGCTAGGGCTGTGTGCATATGATATTGTCATCCACATACATGTGTATCGAAGCTCCCTTAAAAGCTGTAGGAAGATCATTGATGAACACTGAAAATAGTAGGGGCCCCAGAACAGAGCCTCGCAGGACACCGCATGTGATATCCAAGGGATTGGAGTTAGAGCTTGCGATAGACACATGTTTGTATCTACCTGATTAGTAGGAATGAAACCAGTTTAAATCATGCTCACTATTCCAGAGCACTGGAGTTTGTTTAGCAAGATAACATAATCAACAGTATCAAAAGCCATTGCAAAATCTAGAAATATTGCACCAGTAAGTTGTCCCAGTTCCATTCCACACTGGATCTCATTGCAAACATTTAGTAGGGTAGGTACCGGAGAGTGTTTGGGGCGAAAGCAAGATTGGAACTGGCTAGGGAAATTTGTTTTGGTATAGTAATCGCTTAATTTGGAGTGAACACATTTTTCCCGGATATTAGATAGTATTGGGAGAAGAGAGATTGGCCTGTAGTTTGAGACAGTGTTTTTGTCCCCACTTTTGAAGATTGGGACAACTCTGGCAGTTTTCCATGTCTTAGGGATATGGCCTGCAGACAGAATAGAGTTGACTAGGGAAGCAAGCAGTTTGCCAATGGCTGGGACACCAAGTCGTAGGAGCTTAGATTGCAGTAAGTCAGGTCCACGTGGGCTGCTTAGTTTTAATTTGAGGAGCACTTTGATAAATGTGGACAGTGTTGGGAAAGGATGGGGCTATAGGGGTACTCTCAGAATGAGGTTAATGTTTGTAGTTCGGGTTGCGTTTCGCTAATAAGTTAGTAGCACACCCCACAAAGTATTCATTGAATGCATTTGCAATGTCAGTGGGAGATGACTTTCCAGAAGTTAGCTGGATTTGATATATTCTTACGAAGATTGTCCAAGTAATATTGTGCTTTTGCGTGTCTTGTTTGCCTTGTGCACATATTCCGCAGGCATCTGTAGTTAATATCCTGGGTAGTGCCAGTTACTTTGTAACTTTTCCACAGGCATCCCTAAGATGGTTCAGCGCAATAAGGCCGGTTGTAACCCACATAAGGTGGGCCCCCATACTCTTATTCTTTGTAGAGGAGAATGAGTATCACAGAGTTTTAAGAACTCGGATTGGAAATAGTCGAGTGCAGAATCGGGGTTTAGAAGTAACTCGATTCTATATCAAGAGCAGCTGGTAAGGTCAGCCATAAACTGTTGTAGGTTAAAGTTTCTAAATGTTCTAGGAACTTTAGGGCATGATGATTTTCCTTACACAGTACACTATTGCATGATCACTGAAAATGTCAAGAAGGATGCCAGAGGATTTGATTCTGATGGGATTAGAGGAGAGAATCCAGTTTAGCAAGGAATGGTTGTGAGATTTCAGGTTTGTCCATGTGGGTTGGGAAATTAGTTGCGTTAGGATAAGTGACTTGCGTTGTATCGGGATTTTGTTGTTTTTAGGGTTGAGCCAATTGTAGTTTAAATTTCCAAGAACTAGAAACTCACTCTTGTCATTCAGAGAGGAAATTGAGCCAATAAACTGGGTGATATCAGTCAGGGTCTGTAGTGGAGTTTTAGGGGGCGGTAGATGCTAGCAATCAAGATGGGCTTAAAAAAGGGGAGGCAGATTTGGCAGCTAGGATTTTAAAAGAGGGTGATCTTGGGGGCAATTTAGCAGCGTAAATTGTAAGGTGTCTGCAATATAAAATAACACCCCTCTTCCTCTTCTTAACCTGTCTTTCTTAGGAATGGAATATCCCTGAATGGCAATAGTTGCATCAAGGGTTTTAGGAGTTAACCATGTTTCTGTGATAATGATGACTTTGGGTTTATGCATAAGGCAGCATGCCCTCAGTTAATCCAGTTTGGACAGCAGGCTCTGGATATTTATATGGACAACAGATAGACTTTTTTTGGAATTTGAAGGAAGTATTCTCAGGGGTATGGGACACAGTTGAAAAGGGGGGGCCTGGGTTAAGTTCAATATCCCCTGCTAAAGAGAGTAACAGTATAAATAGAAATTTGAGTAGTTGTTTGCAAGTTGTACATTTGGGATGTTTGCCATTAGAATGAACGGTGGTTGGTGTGCTGGTTTTCAGAGTTCTCCACCAACATTCAGTAGATAGTTCAAGGCTTTTGAGTAATCCAGGGTGTATGATATTGGGTGTGGGTCAGAAGGGAGGAATTTGTGGTTGATAGAGAGATTAAAATTTCCATGAGGCCACAAGAAAGAACAGAGTTGAGATAACTAGCCGGTTCATTATCAATGAGGTATATGTGACCTCATTGAGCCAATGAGTGTGTGCAGAGTAAACTGCAGAGGTACGTCTTTTCCTTGCCAAAATGTTTTGCTGCATTTGCAATGCAATGGTCTGTTCAGGGTTTGCAGAGGGATTTGTGTGTGTGTGTGTGTGGGGGGGGGGGTGTTATACGGGAGATGCAGTTGTGTGCAGTCAAGTGTTGGGAGAGGCTGCAATAAATAAATAGCAGGCTAACAGTCATGGGATAATAGTGTTGTCAGATAAGCTCACCGTTTGTTGCCTTGTGTAGATGAGTTTGCAGACAGATCCAGTCCCCAGTCCACCTCTAATCAAACTATAGTCTAACTATATATTTTCACTTAAAGATGGTCACTTTAAGATACAGCACTCTTAAGATGCTAATGCTAAACCCTGCTAATGCTTCCCTTAAACTGGTATTTGATTTATACATATGTAGCCATGACAGTAAGGCCTGGTAAGTTATGGGCATGCCAGCAGTAATCATGGAGGTTTGCCCTCATACCCTGGTGAGGTGCCCTATGTATGGATGGGAGTGGTCACATGCTCTGAATCCATGGTTAGTGATGTCAGAGTTGTGCCAGCCCCCAGAGGATACATAAGGCACAGCACTGCTCAAAAGTTAGGTCTGTGAGGAGTGAAGTGGTTAGTGTGGTTAGAGGTTGCTGAGTTACGAGACAAGGAGCAAGCCTGAGTGCAGGCTTGGGAGGAGACAGATTATGAGACTGTGACCAGGGAGCTGGCACAGGAAAGATATCCCTGCGGGGATAGGGAATCCACCAATTAAGGGAAGATACACCTTTCAAAGGGAAGTGCGGTGAACAATGGAAGGCTAAGAACATCCACTGTGAAGGGCAGCTGGCCCACCGTACATCAATAAAGATGATCCTGTTCAAATATACTCTCGTGTGTAAGTGTGGAGTGATTACACAGAGAGATGCACCACAGAGGAGTTCCTCACCAGGACCATCCACAAGCGGACGCTGGGATCCTGATGAGGTGGAGGCGCTGCACTGGATATAGGTAGGACTCAAGCACACTACCTCAGCTGCCTGTCTGGCGGGCAATCCCCATACACCATCATGCGGGAGACTCAGGAGTCCTGTTGCCAACAGGTGCACCATCAGACACTACACTGTAATGGGGACTGGTTAGACTACAGGGGCCAATGTGAGATTGGGTGGGTCAGGCTAGGCCAGAAAACCCGTTACACATATAAACAGTCACATGACCTCCCCCCGATAAATCTGCCTGTTATAAGCTGGACAATTAACAGCACACAATTAACAAATCAACTTTTCCTATTCTAAATATAACAGAGATCAATAATACAGACAGTGTGGGTGTTGCTTTAAAACAGGGGGTTACAGATGAATCAGTGGGTTAAAACATATCTGTTACCATTACACTATTACCATGGCCCAAGTACAGCTGTGATCATGGCCAAGCGCAGCACAGGGGGAATTTCCCTTAAGGATTAACAAAGCAGGGGTTCCTGCTTCTGAATGGGACTCCCGCTATGTTAATCCTACTGGGCCGCCCCAGTTTGGAAGAGGTGTGCAGAGAAGCGATCCCTCTCTCTGTGTCTCCCTGCACAGTTCTTACTGACAATCATGCTGTTTTTATTTTTAGTATATAGGATTGAAGCAGGGGTCTCCGGAGCAGAACCACATTCATTTCAGGTCCAGGGACCCCCTGCTTTGCGATGTACAGGCTTCTGTATCGGGTGCCGGTATTTCCTGCCAGTCCAAATGTCCTGCGTCACATGACCTGGCAGAGGTAAGTACTACTGTTATTTACTATAGGGTGATGTGGCTATTGACTGCTTTTGAATGGGGAAAAGCGCTATTAGCCAGATCTGGCTAATAGGGCTTTTGCCCATTACTATGTATTTTGGGGGTGTGGAAGGCAGGTCGTTGGGGTTACTGGGGGTGGGTAGTAGGGGGTCCATTGATAGCCATATTGGCAATATGTGCCCCCGTTGAGGGCATAGATATCTACAGTAACAATCAATGGAATACATGGCTAGTGTTTGTTTTCATTGTATTGTAATTTGTATTCTATTTAATTGTAATGTGCAGACCTGTATATTTGAATGGGCAAAAGTGCTATTAGCCATATTTGGCTAATAGGGCTATTGCCCATTCCTGTGTGTGGTGTTGGTGGTAGAGTGGGTGGGTGAAGGGGATAATTGCTCTAGAGTAGGTGGTTAGGCCTCCCGTGGGAGTAGCGGGAGGGGTTGAACCCTTGATTACCTTAGTGGTAGTAATTAAGGCTAATTAGCTAACTAGTACAGTATATAAAAGAAAAAACTGCGCCCCTTAGATTATATCTCTCACCTAAAATATTCAATTAATTATATAAATATATGTATACATAAAATATTATATTAGGATGTCAATTTATAATATTATAGATAAAAATCTACACAATAATAAACTGCAATAAATGACTGTATTAGTGTGAGCTATGACTTAAGTACCAATGTATAAAAAAATTAATTGTTTGTGTCCAATAATAAAAATATATGGTCCTATGTAAAAATAAAAAATATAAAAAATGTAAACTCTGGATACCGGCTGCTCTCTGCAAGGAACCAACGACCTCCCAGTGAATCTACAGAAAGACAAAAAAAGAAAGAGCCCGATCCTAGTGTAATATGAAACAAAACATTTAATAACCAGACCTAAATTCAAATAGATGTAAACTCACAAACAAATGTGAAAAAAATGCATGTAATGAGTATACTCATTCGCCAACTGTGGACCTGCTTTGCGCTTTTTTTTTGGTCTATATATATATATATATATATATATATATATATATATATATATATATATATATATATACATATATATATATATATATATATATATTTTTTTTTTCTGGATGTCTGCTTCTTTGCACACAGACAAGAGCCAGCACAGGGTCGATATATTGAGTAATTTATTGATCCACGATACTTGTGATCAGCAAGGAGCGTTATGCAATGACTCTGGTGAGTGCAGTTCTCACTGAGCTTCTTATACATAATTACATACATTGGCTAACATTGGTTGCTAAGCAGATTATAATGATGTCACTCAAACATTCACAGCAACAAGGCATAGTCCAAATCCCCCCCTGGAGCAAAGTTCATTCTTGCAACAACATGCATACTTACAGAAAAGGTTAAAGAAGACAAGATGGATGCCTGTGAAACAACATGGATTCCACTTTTCAGATACCCCTCAAGTCTCTATATATAGTTGTATTTACATTTGCATATTTGCTTTGCTATGGAGGTTTTTTGTCACTTTTTTTACTCACCATAACTTAACTCAGTATGGTAAACCCCATCCTTTAGCTTCTCTGCCTACCCAGTTTACCAACCCCACACTGATGAGACCCATAAAGGTCAAAACAGCTGTTTGTGGGTGGGTTTTCAGGGTATGCACCTTAACCCTGGCTGTGCTCAAAGCTGTGACCATGCAGCAAGCTTAAGCCTATAGGGAACCATGTTAAAAATGGTTTTTGAAGCAAAAAGTGGCACTGTGTGCTCCTTTGCATGTCATTCCCCAGAATCCCTTGCTGTGGAAGTGCTGTGTGCTAGGTGATAATGGTGAAAGGCAGGGTTGCAGACCTGCCTAAGACATGCAGATGAGCATACAGTTTGGTGGTGACATTGATTCTAATGTATTGGGAAGAAGATGATTAATTACTGGTGCTGAACTATCTAGTTCGTGCATGGGTTGTTGACTACAATCTAACAAATATGATGTATTTTCTGTTTGGGTGTTTTCCCTCAGTAATGTGGTCATTGCTTCAATACATGCAATCTCTTGCGTATTGAATATACATTGTTGTTCTTTATTTTGAATAGTGAAGTGTCTCATTAACGTGATTTTTCTAATGTATTTGTTTAAATCCACAAACAGATCAAATCTGTTTGGGAGACTGCTGGGTGCAAATGAAAGGCCCCTGGTCAAAAGTGAAATGTGATGTGTTGATAATATAAAGGTGGATAAATTAAAAATACTTCAGGGATTATTACTTAAATATACCGTATATTCCGGCGTATAAGACGACTGGGCGTATAAGACGACCCCCCAACTTATCCAGTTAAAATATAGTGTTTGGGATATACTCGCCGTATAAGACTACCCCTCTTCCAACGCACACACCAACCAAATAAAAATTTAAAAACATCAGATTTGATTTATATATACTGTGCCGGCCACGTTCGGCGCCAGCCCATAATGATGCGCGGAGCAAGACAGGCAAAAGTTAGAATAGGATGTGCCGGCACAGTATATTGAAATCAAATCTGATGTTTTTTTAATTTTTATTTGGTTGGTAGCCTAGCCGCATCTTCCCCTCCCCCTTCCTTTCCCCTCGCGACCCCCACACACACACAAACACACCACACATTCAATCACAAAACATACACATATCACTATACATATATATACACATACACACACACACACACACACACACATATCACTATACACAGTGTTCGACAAACCTATACATTTGCTCGCCCCGGGCGAGTGGATTTAACATCGTGGCGAGCTCCTATTGGCCCAAGCAGCACACGTTTGGTACTAGGTGGCGAGTAGATTTTTTGGTGTGGCGAGTAGATTTTTTGGTAATTTGTCAACCACTGACTATACATATATATATATATACATATACACACACACACACACACACACACACACATATATATACACACACACCACTATACATATATATATATATATATATATATATATATATATATATATATATATATATATATATATATATATATATATATATATATATATATATACACACATACATAATATATATATATATATATATATATATATATATATATATACACACACACACACACACACATATATATCACTATACATACATACACACACCACTATACATATATATATATATATATATATATACACACACACATCACTATATACACACACATCACTATATACACACATCACTATATATACACACACACACACATCATTATACACACACACACCATTATACACACACACACACACACCATTATACACACACACACAATTATACACACACACACACACACACCTGTACTGCTTGCAAAGACAGGAAGAGGAGGGCTTGTGTCTGTGTGCAGAGGGACGCCCCGCCTCCTTTGCAAGCACAGGGAAACAGCAGCAGCACGGAGCTTATGCCTGCCACTGCTCTGCTCTGCCCCCAGGTTTCGCCGCACAGATGGAAGCCGCGTCTGCCCGCACTTTGCCGGCGTATAAGACGATATCCGGCGTATAAGACGACCCCCGACTTTTGAGAACATTTTCCAGGGTTAAAAAGTCGTCTTATACGCCGGAATATACGGTAGTCCCTGTGGGCCTATTTCTTAGTTGTTCGGATCGGGCCCATCTCACCACGATAAGGCAAACAAAGAGTTAACTAGATAGCACAGCAAAAATCTTTGAAATGTATTACAAATACAGTCATGGCTTTATTTGTAATAAATAGGCTTGTTATTTAAATGTCAATATTTTTTGGTGTGCTATCTGGTTAACCCTTTATTTGCCTTACTGGGATAAGACTATCGGGGTAGGCTTCTGACCTTGAGCACCCATACAGTATTATATAGATCCATTTGTAATGTTTCATCTCACCACAATGCCAGCATCCACCCCCAGTTTTTTCTGTTGTAGAATGCCCCTCTTACTGGCCCTGCTGCAGCCCCTTTGATATCTTCAGCTCATCAAGTTCTTTCTGTAGTTTTTCCAAGGTACCCAGCACATACTTCACTGTAGAGTTTTCCTTGAGAGAAACCGAACCTTACCTTTCTTTTAGTTTGCCTGGCGTTCCAGGCTCTGGCAGCTCAGTTCTTTTCATATTCTGATAAGTTGATATCTTTATAACATGTGCAATATATCACTTAAGTCCTTTGGCTAGTATTAACTTATTGTATATATCTCCCTGCATAACATGCTGTTTAAACTGGTCTTTAGTCAAGGTGTCCTATTGGCTAGCTTGTGAAAATGCCTTTACGGCGAGCCAAATTAAGCTATGGCTTCCCCAACCTCTCTCAAATGGCTATGGAAAATATGATGATGCAAGTCATTGCGGGTTTCTGTTTCATAAGCATATTTTGTCAGCATACAGTAGTCCTCAATATTTATTCCGCTGTATATTTCTCAGGCTTTCCTTTGCAATAGCAAGGCTAGAATCTTCAAACGTGCTATAGTATTTGTGACCACCCATTTCTTCCCCCCAAGATAGACCAAAACAACTGGCTTGAGGTCGTGGTCTTCACCCATGAAATCAAATAACTCTGTCCCTGGTTCCTTCCCCTGTGGGCTCGTTACCACCATACTCTCAGGTTTGATCTTTATAATTCAATGAAATGCAACCATTTAACACTTAAAAATAATAAATAAAAATAAAAATAAATAAAAATAATGAATCCCACTGGATCACCAATTTGTACCGGACCATCTGGTTTTCCCATGAAACTCCCCCAAGCACAACCATGCTGGGTTTTTACAATGATCACTGACACAAAGTAAGGACTTCCACACCATCAGTGGAGTTCGGCTCAAACTTTCTCAAAAAGTCTATTAACAAGGTGGTAACAGGTTGCTTACAGATAACGCATAACTGTATGGACATACATAAATACATAAAAAAGCTAACACACATTTCTAATCAGTTCCCTTTCCCAGCTTTATAAAATTCCCTAGACAGGCCTGAAACCCTGATTAGATAATGAGTCACACACTGTGAGTGGTATTAGTAAATTAGGGAGTGCCATCAGAGCAGCTAGGTTGCATCACATGGAGGGAAGTACAGTACCTCTACCAGTGCTACTTTCAAACAGTCGTAACCCAAATATCAACCAGAGTCATCCACAACACATAAAGGCTTTATGCGCCACCCGTCCTTAGTAACGCTAAACCAAATAACATCACACCACACAAGGCTGGAAGAAAAGGTCACAGCTTTATTTTAACACTTGCTGTTAAAATCAACCAGCCTGCCCGCCAGCCCAGCAAGATCAATGCGATATGGGGGGGACATCCTTGCCCAGCGGCCAGCAATTGGCCGTGCTCCCTCCCCCTGCCCGTAGCATGTGCATGGGGGGGGAGATCCTTGCCCAGCAGCCAGCAATTGGCTGCGCTCCCTCCCCCCGCCAAAGCACTGTAAAATGGGAGGGGGAGATCGTTATCAGCCGATGTTGGGCTGCATCCCCTTCCCCTGCCGCCCCCAGGGTCAGCTTAGGCCCAGCCCTAAAGCTGGCGCCCAGCCTTTTACCAGCGTTGATTGGGCATTGGCCGGAATGGCCCTAAAGTCGGCGCCCCTAGCCTGCCGAGCTGTTCTGGGGGCTCCAGCTGACAGGCGGATCCTAAAGTCCTCGCCCCTTCTCCGTCTCCTGAGCTTGGCTGGTGCGGCAGCTCCGCTGTGACGAGGAGACAAACTGACTACTGACTAATCCGTGTGGTTGATTTGAAGTGCTGGTTGTTTAAAGTGTGTGCAGTTAGAACCAGAAGCAGTTTGAACAAGGAAGCGGTTAAACAGGGTATAGTATATTGAAGTACAGTTTACTGTTAGTACTTCTAAACTTCATAGTTGCTAGAATGAGCAGGATTGAAAATGCCACTCAATGCACATCTTGCCACATGTATGTGCACTTGGAGCAGCTGTTCCAAGGAGCATACCACTGTGAGAGGTGTGAGCGGGTGGTCTCTTTAGAGTCAGAGATTGCTGATCTGAAGAGGCAACTTGCAATATTGAGGGACATTGGCAATCTTGAAAGGGAATTAGAGCTCACTGAGCAGGCCCTTGCTTCGACTAGTGGTGCAGATGGTGGCGCTGTTAGTGAGGAGCAGGTAGGTAGCTTGGTTGCTATTAGTGAGGAGCAGGTAGGTAGCTGGGTGACAGTTAGAAGGTGAAACAGGGGCAATAGGGAGAGGCAGGTCGTTTCTGAGCTGACACATCCCAATAGATTTGCCGTGTTGAGTGAAGATATTGGGAATGTCGGGGCAGAAATGGCAAGGCTGGGGGAGACTAATTCCTCTAGCAGCCAGGGGAATAATTCCTCCAGCACAGTGGGGACTCAGGATGCTCAGATACAAAGAAAGATTGTGGTGGTAGGGGACTCCATTATTAGGAAGGTAGATAGGGCAATCTGTTGCCGTGACCGCATGAAACGAACAGTTTGTTGTCTCCCAGGTGCTCGGGTTCGGCACATTGCGGATCGGGTAGACAGATTGTTGGGGGGGGGCTGGGATTGACCCGGCGGTCTTGGTACACGTTGGCACCAATGACAAAGTTAGAGAAAGATGGAGGGTCCTAAAAAATGATTACAGGGATCTAGGCTAAAAGCTTAAGGCAAGCACCTCCAAGGTAGTATTTTCTGAAATGCTACCAGTGCCATGCGCTACCGCAGGGAGACAGTCAGAGATCAGGGAGGTTACAGCATGGCTAAGAAAGTGGTGCAGAAAGGAGGGGTTTGAGTTTTTAGAGCACTGGGACTCCTTTTCTGAGAGGTGCCATCTATATTCTAGGGACGGATTGCACCTCAATGAACAGGGATCTTTTGTGCTAGGGGGGAGAATGCTAAAAAGGTTGGAGGAGATTTTAAACTAGGATGGAGGGGGGACGGGAATGAAACAGATAATGAACTAAATGGAATCGAGGAGGATACAAGGTGGTATGGAGGTAGAATGGGGGCAAGTGCGAGTTTAACAAGCAGTGAGACACCCATAGTAAATACAGATAATACTAGAAAACTTCTAAAGACTAAACCAAGTGGGCGCAGAAAGGAAGGAGCAGATAAGATAATAGTGCAGGCTGAAAAAAAACTTAAATGCATGCTTGCTAATGCAAGAAGCCTGACAGATAAAATGGGGGAGCTTGAATTAATAGCTGCAAGGGAGCAGTATGATATCATAGGCATTACTGAAACATGGTGGGATGAAACTCATGACTGGACAATTAATTTAGAGGGTTATTCCCTTTTTCGGAAGGATCGAACAAATAGAAGGGGAGGTGGAGTATGTTTACATGTTAAACCGGATCTAAAACCTATTATAAGGGATGAAATTTATGAAGGTAATGATGAAAATGTAGAGACTTTGTGGATAGAAATTAGCAGTGGAGGTAAAAGTATTAAGAAAATGTTTGTGGGAATATGCTATAAACCACCAAATATCTGTGAGATTGAGGAAGCGAAAATACTTTTACAAATGGAAAAGGCATCAAAACTGGGTCATGTTTGCATAATGGGGGATTGAAATTATCCAGACATAGACTAGGGCAATGAGATTAGCGTTACAACAAAAGGAAACAGGTTTTTGTGGGTGCTTAAAGACAATTACATGACCCAAATTATTGAGGAACCAACCAGGAGAGGGGCAATACTGGATTTGGTCATATCAAACAATGTAGAAGTAATAACAAATATTCAAGTCCTGGAACATTTGGGTAACAGTGATCATAACATGGTCTCATTTGAAATAAATTATCAAAAAATAGATTTCTTCGGTTCAACAAAGACGTTAAACTTTAGTAAGGCAGATTTTAATAAACTGAGGTCTAATCTAGTAATAATACAATAGGATTATGTTTTTGCAGGGAAAAATTTAGAAGATAATTTGGCAGTCTTTAAAACATTGTTAGAAAAGCACCCTTATCAGTGTATACCCTTGGGTAATAAGTATAAAAGAAATAAGTCAAAACCAATGTGGCTAAATAAAAAGGTAGGGGAGGAAATGGACAAAAAGAGGAAGGCGTTTAGATTCTTTAAGTCAGAAGGGACGGAGACATCGTATCAGAATTATAAGGAATGTAACAAAAATTGCAAAAGGGCAATTAAATTAGAAAAAATGGATAATGAAAAAAGGATTGCAATAGAAAGTAAGGTCAACCCTAAAAAGTTCTTTAAGTACCTTAATAACAAAAAAATGAGAAAAGAAAATATAGGACCCTTTCAGTGTGAGATGGGTAGGCAGATTATTGGAGATAAGGAAAAAGCTGAGGTATTAAACAAATTCTTTGCCTCTGTGTTTACCAGGGAAGAATCAGGTTCAATAGTAGTGCCACAGAAGGAAGTCACAACCTCCATATTAATGACCAATTGGTTAACTGAGGAAGAAGTTCATAAGCGACTTGAAAAAATTAAAGTAAATAAGGCACCTGGCCCCGATGGCATACATCCAAGAGTTCTCAAGGAGTTAAGCTCAGTAATAGCAAAACCATTATATTTAATATTCAAGGACTCCATTTCCACAGGCTCAGTACCACAAGATTGGCGTAAAGCAGATGTGGTGCCTATATTTAAAAAGGGAGCTAGATCACACCCAGGGAATTACAGACCTGTAAGCCTGAATTCAATAGTAGGGAAACTACTTGAAGGTTTAATACGGGATAATATTCAGGAATACCTAATGGAAAACAAAATTATTAGTAATAGTCAGCATGGATTTATGAAGGATAGATCTTGCCAAACTAACCTTATTTGTTTCTTTGAGGAGGTAAGTAGGAATTTAGACCAGGGTAATGCAGTTGATGTGGTCTACTTGGATTTTGCAAAGGCTTTTGATACGGTTTCACACATGAGGTTGGTGTACAAAATAAAGAAAATTGGACTCTGTAATAATATATGCACCTGGATTGAAAACTGGTTAAAGGACAGACAACAGAGGGTTGTCATACTGCTGCGACACACTTTATTCGAGCAAATACCCAGTATGTACCTGGCAGATACCTGGAATGCGCCGCTCCTCACCTCTGACAAGCCCCGTTGCGTTTGCCTTCCCAGCCATGGTTCATGCCTGGCTGACGGGCGGCTGATCTGTTAAATGATAATGATTAGGATTTAATAGGCTGCAATGCTTCGTGTGTCTACCAGATGGCATAAATTCATGAATTGTAATGCAGTATATATATATATATATATACTGTGCAGTATTGCAGCCAGCGGGAATAAAATGCTTCAATCCCTGCCTGGAAAATAACGCAATGCACTCGGGCAGAAAACAGTCACAAACCTCAATACACCCGAGTATACCCGAATTCGTGGGACTAGCCGAGCTCGAATAAAGTGTGTCGCCAGTGTAAATGGAACTTTTTCAGGTTGGGCTAAAGTCGTGAGTGGAGTTCCTCAGGGATCGGTACTGGGACCCCTGCTTTTTAACTTGTTTATTAATGACCTTGAGGTTGGGATCGAGAGCAAAGCCTCCATCTTTGCTGATGATACTAAATTGTGTAAGGTAATAGAATCAGAGCAGGATGAAATTTCTCTTCAGAAGGACTTGGAGAGACTGGAAACGTGGGCAGGTAAATGGCAAATGAGGTTTAATACAGATAAATGTAAGGTTATGCATTTGGGATGCAAGAATAAAAAGGCGACTTACAAATTAAATGGAGATATATTGGGGGAATCCTTGATGGAGAAGGATTTAGGAGTGCTTGTAGACAGCAGGCTTAGCAATAGTGCCCAATGTCATGCAGTAGCTGCAAAGGCAAACAAGATCTTATCTTGCATCAAACGGGCAATGGGTGGAAGGGAAGTAGACATAATTATGCCCCTTTACAAAGCATTAGTAACACCACACCTTGAATATGGAGTACAATTTTGGGCACCAATCCTAAGAAAATACATTATGTAACTAGAGAGAGTGCAGAGAAGAGCCACCAAATTAATAAAGGGGATGGACATTCTAACTTATGAGGAGAGGCTAGCTATATTGGTTTTTATTTACATTAGAAAAGAGGCGTCTAAGAGGGGATAGGATAACTATATACAAATATATTCAGGGACAATACAAGGAGCTTTCAAAAGAACTATTCATCCCACGGGCAGTACAAAGGACTCGGGCCATCCCTTAAGGTTGGAGGAAAGGAAATTTCACCAGCAACAAAGGAAAGGGTTCTTTACAGTAAGGGCAGTTAAAATGTGGAATTCATTACCCATGGAGACTGTCATGGCAGATACAATAGATTTGTTCAAAAAAAGGTTGGACATCTTTTTAGATGGGAAAGGTATACAGGGATATACCAAATAAGTATACATGGGAAGGATGTTGATCCAGGGATTAATCCGATTGCCAATTCTTGGAGTCAGGAAGGAATTCATTTTTCCCCTTAATGGGGTTTTTTGTTTGCCTTCCTCTGGATCAATAAGTAAGTATAGATATAGAATAAAGTATCTGTTGTCTGAATTTAGCATAGGTTGAACTTGATGGACGTACGTCTTTTTTCAACCTCATCTACTATGTAACTATATGTAACTATGACCCCATTCTGGGGCCCCTGTCTCATCACTTTCAGGGGAAGTTCGAAAGACTACTATGTAGGTCTTATTACCTTGATCCTGAACCAAGTCCCTATTCAGGCCTCTCTTATACTCTAGAAAATACACCAAGGCACCTTGCTCACCATGCATTGCAGCCATTAGCATTTTGTGATTAGGGTAATATGTCTCTCCCTCTCACACACCTCTGCAACCATTGGGTTGCCTTTAGATCAATCATGTTTGCCTTTAGGGCATTTAAACACCCACACTCCTATGCACCTTACTCCTCCCCCTTTGAAGAAGCGCGTGAGCCGCGCGAAACGGCCGTCGGGGCATAGTGATGTCACTATTCTGACGATCACGGAGGGCAAAACGGAGGCTGCATAAACAGCTTTTTTTTCGATACCTGACACTCCAGTGATTTATCAATTGGAAGAATACCATTGTATATCTAGCAGTCAGGTTGTATATTTCTTTCTCAACTACAATATATTGAGGTTGTTGAAATGCAGCCTCCATCGGACTCAGTGTATATAGTGCTTGATGGGTATTACATCTTGGCCCTCTATTCAACTGTCGGGCTATATAGTTGCCATATACCACCATTTAGCACCTATTTGCAAGTATAATGTCTCTACGTATAGCAAGATTTATTCATGCATTCTCTAGCTGTTGTTGTACTGCATGTAGTTGATAGTGTGGTTAACAATCTCAGTATACTATCGGGAACTTTATTATAATTTCCAGTCTTAGGTTGTTCTACAATATACAGTTCCAACACTTACAACCAATTTATCTCCGGATTGCCCTTTAGGAGACTTTTTACGTTATACATTAGTTGTTATTTTATGAGTTTCGATGGATTTTATCTTGTATTAAATTGTCTACTGTTTTGGTATATGTGGTCTTGTGGGATCATATGACTGGTCTACGTACTTTACAACTTGTGGTAACAGTCATCTGTACTGTTACTTAATGTATATATTGTAACTCAATTTATCTAGAGTGCAACTTTGAGGGACTTTGAGTGACCCCTTGTGGCCACTTTGCTGTATTTCTCTATAATACTCTACCAGAATCCATTTTAATTAGCTGTTCTCCTGTTAGCAGGGCTACTGTTCTAGTGCCTTACCATGCAGCCCACCTGCCGCCTGGCTCTTGAGTGCTTTAGGTCTCCCCTGTTTCTCACATCTTCTCTTTGAAAATTCTCCGGCGCTCCCTCTTCCCCAGAAGCAGAAAAACGTGAGGTAGATGAACCATGTGACCAGCTTGTTAAGGGTTGTTGATCAGCCACATAACCTTGCACCAGAATTGGACATTAGGTCACGATCGTTTCACCACGACCATATGACCGCGGTATCTTCGCCGCTGCCGATCCGCTACTAGAACCACTGCCGCCGGTCTCTTCTATAATAAGATAAGTGTTTAATGCGCAGGGGGTTAATTTTAGGGATTTAAGTGCTTGGGGTAGGGGATTAACGCAAGGGTTTAAGGTTTTTGGGCTAGGGGCCAGCGTTAATATTAGGGGTTAACAATAGGGGGTTTTAGGGTAAGGGTTAAGTTAGGTACTTGGCTCATCGGCGAGAAGCCGGCGTCGACAGGACACGGTGGTGAGGTGAGTTGCGACTAAGTGCCGGTGGTCATTTGGTCATGGCAAAATGGCTGTGACCAAATGTCCTAGATCGACCCTTGCACTGCATTGGAGTTGGTTTCTTTCCCTCTCTAATGACACGGTGTTACCCTGCAACCTGTTGCAATGAATCACAACATTCACAAGAAATCCAAGGTCTGTTACAGTATTTGGACAGTGAGGCACTTACTACAGACTGCTACCTGAGACATTTTACACCTGTTGAGACGTAATAACAGTTTTAATATGTAGACTTTACAGCAAATTATATGGTCATTTTGGCAAGAGAAGCCACCAGTAATATGCTTATAATTTTTTTAATGCTTTGGTAACTTTTGTATACGAATTATGAAAAAACTATTGTTGTATGTTACTTGGTATTATCTGGCATAGCAGCCAATTAAAATATTTATTACTGTTTCAAACAAAGCGGTGTTGAATCGTTATACGTTTGGTTAATTTGGGGGTGGTTTGCGCCATACGTTTCATGCTCTTATTTTGCTTATTACATGAAACAACCAATTGTCCTCTCTTCTGGCATAATAAAGACTTTTTATAGGCAGATAGGGCTCACATACATTGAATAATTCCCCAGAAAACCATCACCATCATTCAGATTCATTGCATCAAACTGACTAATAAATTGTACGCTAGAAAATAATTTTAACATTATTGACATAACTCAAGTTCCTCCCCCCTTAGTGTGGTGCAGGAATGCATACAACACCTAAAAAACAAGCAGAGGGCAATGACAGAGAGGTGTGGGTTATAAGGGCCCCTGGGGTGGCACATTTCTTGATGTACACCATTCGTGATTAGGATAAAGTGGAAAAAAGATCTGCGCTCATAAGTGGTAATAAAGTAATTGGTGATAATGTGACCCTTGTATAAAAAAATAAAAACAACCTGATTAGGATGAGGTTTGTGCAGCTGTTCTTGTGGGAAGGCTCAGCACTCCAAACTAGTACAAAACAAAAGAAAAAACAGCGCAAAAAAACCTCATTGTGTAGTATATTTAAAAATCAATTTATAGACAAAAGGTGAGTATTGCACGTACATCAAATTAATATTTACACAGCATGACATGTTAGGGACATGTTACCCATCAGCAGACAGCAGGTCACGATCGCGGTATAGGACTTGGATATCCTTCCTCTGATGGCAGGGGCTCAGGATCGTAGAGACCAGCTCGTAGTCGAAGTTCCTTCTTGAGCCCTGGGGATGTCGCCACCGTTAGTTCAGAGGAGGTGATCTTCTGATCGATTCCGGGTAAGTCCACGTAAGCGTATGACGTCATCAAGTGGCGTCTCTCTAACGTCCGAGTCGCGCCGCGCTGAGTAATACTGAACCGGCAAAAAGTCCCAAACACAGCAGTGCAAACGGGAAATACCTCATTGGGTTAAGAAAATACAGACCTGCTGTCTGCTGATGGGTAACATGTCCCTAACATGTCATGCTGTGTAAATATTAATTTGATGTACGTGCAATACTCACCTTTTGTCTATAAATTGATTTTTAAATATACTACAGAATGAGGTTTTTTTGCGCTGTTTTTTCTTTTGTTTTGTATTCGTGATTAGGGCACTGAAGGGCTTAAGATCAAAAATAAATATATGTACATTGAGAAAGAGGGGTAACAATCTGGACAGGTTTGCACGTTTCATCCTTTTCCCCTTATGAATTTTCTCCTGCTTTCCCCTGACGTGTTCACTAATGCAGATGCTGTTTTGGAGAGAATAAGACAAGAAGGCTTTGTGATAGCAATGCAGCGAGAAATAATGCTTACAGAACAGCAAGCTTCTGAGTTCTACAAAGAACATGAGGGGCAAGACTACTTCCCGGCTCTTATTAAAAATATGACAAGGTAAAATTATTTATGTGTGTGCAGCAAACATATACTGTACGTCCCACATTTACTGGGAAATAAGTAGCTTACAGGAAGTCTCATTCACAGGGAAGTTAGATGGGTCAAATATTTTGTAAGCACAACATTTTATAGTGCCCTCTGACATTTATAGCTGGTGACCGGATGCTCTATTACTCCACTGCACAAATTCATTAACACACATCCGCATACGTATGGACGTTCTGATGTACTCCCAGTACACACATTAACACAGTGATACTGTACTCACAGTCAGGAATAAAGGCTCTGCTACACACAGTCTAAACACATATACACTGTAAATAATTTACAGTGTATATGTGTTTAGACTGTGTGTAGCAGAGCCTTTATTCCTGACTGTGAGCATCGGGACAATTACCATTTCCATAGGTAGCCCCAATTTACCCCAGTGTGCCTGTTCTAAAAAAAACCTGAGCCCTTAACCTTTCCTAGGTCACAGGCTCTGAGGCAGTCTCCGATAAAGAAGTTCTTATGGCTTCATGGGGAACCCGAAGCAATAGGCTCCCTAGACCACTCCCTATTGATATGCCTGCCAGGCAGATCGGTACAGATGGGGAAGAGACGGACTCTAGGCAGGAATGAACCCCTGTCAGGGACCTCATTTTGTCATGGGTCCATAACCTAACAACTACTATATTGTTTTTGATAATGTTGATATACTTTGTCGTACTGAACTAGTGGTGCAGGTTTTGGGGGTCAGAAGAAAATAAAAATATATATATGGCAACAGGAGTTCTTGTTTGTAGAGAGATATATATCGGTGTGGCTGGTATAATATCTTTTCTGTTTACCAAGTTGACTATTACGACAAAACCCATTACCAATTTCTAATTTACTATTCACACTGCTCTTCTATAACTACTAGCACATTATGGCGGCTAAAATTTCTGAAAATTGGTGGGGGCTAATTTCTACCGGGAGCGATGGCACAAATATCCATCTTGCACGCATCTTTCATACTGCATTTATTCAGAATGGCAAAACAGCAAAATGGCTGCTATGGTCAAAAATGGCTGACTTATGATCCTTTCCTTGTGGCTGACACACGCCTCTGGGTGACCTCCCACTTTCCTCATAGCCTCATATCCAATCTTCTTAGTCCCCTCTTATTCTTTAGAGACAGTCTATTTAAAGAACAGTTAACCATTGCATAGTCATGCTGGACCAGGAGATTGTCCAATTGTGCCTTGTCATTCCTTTTCGGCCATTATATCGGCCCAGTTGATTTCTTCTCTGTCTCTTCTTCTGGGGGACTGCCGACATCACCGAAAAGAGGCATAGCGTTGGTGGGTGTGCAACGCACTTCTGGATCAAAGTTTACTGCATATGACACATACTGTACATGGAGAGTGATGAGTAGGACAGACACACACACAAAAGCATCCAATAGCTTCGCTTCCAGAGAACTAATCCAACCACCAAGTCCCAACAAATCCCATCCGTCATCTCTACCTTTAAACACTTGACTATTTTCCCCAAATAACATGACCTGTTCTAGTTGCAGGGTAATATTCTATCTGTCCTCCTATCACAGAGTCAATAACTTCCTTAGGGCAAACTCGTATTTCTACACCCTTCGTAACCAATTTCTTATAGATGGTTCTACAAATGTCTTATATCATATTGTCTTTTTCTCAAGGGGTTAAATATAACACTCATTTTTCCAGGGGTGCAACCTATTGAATATAGATAGTACATTGGGTTACATTATACATACAATATGGGCTTTGTTTACCAGGATTCCATTGTGTGACAAAAGGTGTGCATATATGCTATAAACAAATCAATAAAAACAAAATAACAATTACTAAACAAAATATACCTGTTCCTACCCTATCGTCTTTGTGTGCACACTATTTACACAAACCTAATAGACTATACATTTATAATTAAAATAACAAAACCTGTAAAGAAAAAAGATTATTAAAAAGTTCAAAGTTCATATGTTGAGGCCTGGAATTTTTGGCTGTGTCTCTAGGCTTTTCCACTTTGGATACGGTGTAGATTGAAGCAACTGTGGGTGGTGCTGGGATAAGTTTCATATGCGTAGCGTGGATCCAAAATGAGACCTCTGCCATTTTATTTGCTGTAATGGTGATGAGTAGTACTTTTAATAGTAGTAGTAGCGCCTTTTCATCTGGGATGAGGAACGTTCTTGCGTAGGAAATGCTTGACCATTAACCCATCTCTCGTAGGTGCACTTTCAACTTTGACATGTGCCTAGAGAGACTCAAAAATATATTAGTTGCATACAATACTTACTAATTGTTTTACTAAACAGTCACTGTGGTCTTGACTTTGCTACAATCTAAATTCATTAAAATTGGTGCCTCAGCTATTGCCAAACCAAAAGAAAAAAATGGCTAAAATAATTCTGTATAGAACTCCAAACTAATTACTTGTAATATAATTTCTTTGAAAAGTGCCGAGCACACTGCCAACCTTAAAAGGCACTCAGCATTATTCTTAAAAATAAATAAATAATAATTTCAGATTTCGTTCATCCCGGGCACTAAACCATCTAACTTCTGGGCATAGACAGCTATATGATAAACAGCAATAATACCCCTCCTTTGTTCACATAATTTTTTTATATGTGAACAATATTACAGAAAGGATAACAGCATTCAAAACGTAACTAACTATTGTTGCTCGATCTGTAGCTAAACTAATCTGAAACCTTTGGGTATAAAATTTGCATTAAAAACCCTGAAAACACTACTGAATATAAATATAATCAGCTATTGTCTTCTGACAGAAACATCCTGTAATATAAGAAATTATAGACACAGATTTAAAAACTTTTTTTTTTTTTTTTTCCGGATTGGAACAAGCTTGAAATAACTTTCTGGGCATCCTGCCAAAACCTTGGAACAAAAAAGATAAGAAAAAAAAAAAACTGTTAATTACATTGCAATATAATTTGGGACATCTTAAAAATGCAGCTCCTTACACGGCCTGATTACAGAATAAAATGTGACACACAAAAGAAACAAAAATAATACAACAAAAATTACCAAGACAAGGCAATGCAAAACTGTTTGATCTTCCCCGCAAACTACTGCTGCGACACACTTTATTCGAGCAAATGCCCAGTTTGTACCTGGCAGATACCTGGAATGCGCCGCTCCTCACCTCTGACAAGCCGCGTTGCGTTTGCCTTCCCAGCCACGGTTCATGCCTGGCTGACGGGGGCCTGATCTGTTAAATGATAATGATCAGGATTTAATAGGCTGCAATGCTTCGCGTGTCCACCAGATGGCATAAATTCATGAATTGTAATGCAGTATATATATATATACAGTACTGTATATACACAGTATATATATATATATATACTGTATAACAACAAACCCTATAAGCCCTAACATACAGTACTGTACACATACAGTACTGTATATGCACATACATAAATGATACTACTGTATGGGCGGCGAGGGCGAGATGTGTTTGTAGCAGAGAGAGATCCGCTGCTCTCTCTCTGCGCAAACATCCGCACATTAAAAATTATTTTAAATACATTTTTATTGATAGTGTAGATGTGCAGGGGGTCTCCGGAGCTGAACCGCGTTGGTTTCAGGTCTGGGGACCCCCTGCTCCCCAAGATACAGCCCCCTTTATGAGGTGCCGGTATCCCTCTGCTTGGTTTAAAGGGCCCGACCACGTGATCGCGGCCTGTAAACCAAGCAGAGCAGAGGGATACCGGCACCCCCTAAAGGGGCCTGTATCTCGGGGAGCAGGGGGTCCCCAGACCTGAAACCAGTGCGGTTCTGCTCTGGAGACCCTCTGCACATGTACAGTATCAATAAAACACATACAGTATACAGTATAAATAAACACTCGTTCTTTACCTTAGCGGCTATGCGCTATGGTAAAGAAGCAGCCTTTCTGTATTTTAATAATATTGTACAGTGAGCAGGGGGTTCCCTGAGCCAGAAATTAATGCTCAGGGACCCCCCTGCTCCTGCTCAATATTATTAAAAATACAGAAATGCTGCTTCATTACCATAGCGGATAGCCGCTAAGGCAATGAAGAGGTTAACCCACCGTGCCCGCTTTATTGTGTGTAGTGGGGATGGGTAAGGGGGGTATTTGGCCCTTGGTGTGAGTTTAGGACTTGCGGGGGGGTTGCGGGTGCACTTAACCCCTTCACGACCGTAGCAGTTAATACCGCTACGGTCATGAAGGGGTTAAACCCTCCCGCTACCCCCCGCAAGCCCTAAACAAGCACCATTGGGGCTAATACCCCATTCACCCACCCCCGCTACCCACAATAAAAAAAATACACACACACAGCAGCCGCCAAAAAATAAATAAATAAATCTAAATAAATAAATAAATAAATGACAATAAATACATTTGAAATACATTTTTATTGATAGTGTACATGTGCAGGGGGTCTCCGGAGCTGAACCGCGTTGGTTTCAGGTCTGGGGACCCCCTGCTCCCCGAGATACAGCCCCCTTTAGGGGGTGCCGGTATCCCTCTGCTTGGTTTAAAGGGCCCGACCACGTGATCGCGGCCTGTAAACCAAGCAGAGCAGAGGGATACCGGCACCCCCTAAAGGGGCCTGTATCTCGGGGAGCAGGGGGTCCCCAGACCTGAAACCAGTGCGGTCCTGCTCTGGAGACCCTCTGCACATCTACACTATCAATAAAAATGTATTTTAAATGTATTTATTTATATTCATTTATTTATTTAGATTTATTTATTAATTGTGCTGCTGCTGCAAGTCCTAAACTCACACCAAGGGCCAAACACCCCCCTCACCCCCAATAAAAAAAATTCACGCACAGCAGCCCCACAATTAATAAATAAATCTAAATAAATAAATAAATACATGAAGAGAAATAAATATACAGTTTACTGTATATATATACTGGATATATATACAGTATATATATAATAACAATCCCTATACATATACAGTATATACTGTGTATATATATACACTGTATACACACATATATATATATATATATAGACAAATGGAGACCAGGGTATCCTGATAGCCCAAAAGAGACAGCACACTGCAGGTATGGTATCAAAAAAGTGTATTCAGTAACACAAGACCGCGGCCTTGTGTTACTGAATACACTTTTTTGATACCATACCTGCAGTGTGCTGTCTCTTTTTGGCTATCAGGATCCCCTGGTCTCCATTTGTCTACATACTCCTTATGGGACAAGCATCTGCCTCCTGCTACAAAACCGTGAGTGCTAATCTCCATACCTAACTATATATATATATATATATATATATATAGATAGATAGATAGATAGATAGATAGATAGATAGATAGATAGAAAGATAGATAGATAGATAGATAGATAGATAGATAGATAGATAGATAGATAGATAGATATAGATAGATATAGATATATACAGTATACAGTATATATACACACATGATGAACCAATATACAAATACATGTAGAATGGTTATCAAAATCATACTGTCCTACAGATAACGCTTCTCTATACAGACAATAATAATAATCCATTTAATAATCCTAACTGATTTTACAATATAAAACATAACATTCCAATCCACACAGTACATTGCATTTACATTGTATAAATGATGCATAAAATCTATGCACCATATACATTCTGCAAATGAATGTTAACAATATAATTGCAAGCTACTCTACCAGTAAATACAAACACTTCCAAACAAGTCAACTATTTTAACCAATCAAGTAAACAAAAATCAATATATACTGTAAGTACCAACCAGAAAACACAATTTAAAACCAAAGCTAACCCTTACAATACCAAGGATTACATCTATCTAATTGTAAAAAACCTTATACTTTATACACAGCATTGCAATAAACAAAATACATGATGAACAATACAGTACATTCCCTGTATCTCCCTGCCTTCAGTGTAATCTGTTTAAAGCCCCCTCCCCCCCTAATGTTTCTGTTAAACAGATTACACTGAAGGCAGAGAGATGTAAAGGCCTAAAGCCCCCTCTCCCCTAATGTTTCTGTTAAACAGATTACACTGAAGGGAGAGAGATGTAAAGGCCTAAAGCCCCCTCCCCCCTAATGTTTCTGTTAAACAGATTACACTGAAGGGAGAGAGATGTAAAGGCCTAAAGCCCCCTCCCCCCTAATGTTTCTGTTAAACAGATTACACTGAAGGGAGAGAGATTTTACAGAAACACACATTAGGGGGGTGGGGGCTTTAAACAGATTACACTGAAGGCAGAGAGATGTTTCTGTTACCAGTAAATCTCCCTCCCTGCATTGCTAACCACCCTCACCCCCTACCCACATACCGTTACCCCCCCCATCCTGGCCATGGCCCCTCCGCTTCTGCAAAACAGACACAAAAATTAAAACATACAAAGTAATGTCCCCTAACCCCTTAATCACCATAGCGGTTATTAACCGCTACAGTCATGAAGGGGTTAACCCAACCTCACCCACCACTCGGGATGCCTACATACCCTCCCACACTAACCCCCCCCCCGTGAGGCCTAACCACCCAGTCAGTACCCACAAGGGAGGCCTACCCACATACTGTTGGGGAAACACCCCACCCCCAGTACCCACAATAAAAACAGTACAATGACCCACAATAAACAGCATTATATTTATTAAATACATTACCCACCCCCTGTGCCCCCCCATAAATACAAGATTTATCTTTTTACATACAGGGTTCATAACGCAGTCCCACGCTAGTCCCCGGTGGGCTGGCAGGGCACCTGGACAGACCTACAGTTTACCAGCAGCCCTTTTTACACAGGTTCTGGAGGCCTGCTGGTGGATCCTGCCAGCACCATGGCACCCAGGTGGTCTCCTTGGGTCACCGTGGGCCACAATTGGGTCTCCACGGTAGGCCCAAGGATGTCTGGGAGCCCCGGGTCAAACCCACAGGGATCTGCGGGGCCTCGGGTGCTTCCCTCGGGGGTCTGGGGAACTCACGGGTGCTCACTACGGGTCCGCGGTGCCCCCACAGAAGTGAGACCACACATCATATTCCCCGCACCTACGGGTCGGCGGTGCCCCCACAGTAGTGGGACCACACATCGTCACCCCGCAGACTATGGGTCCGTGGTGCCCCCACAGAAGTGGGACCACACATCATCATCCCCGCATGTGTCACCCATGGAACCACCAGCCTGATACCCTTGGGATACCCGAGGATACCCACAGGTGGTCTCCAGAGGCCCCACGCAAAACCACGGAATCAAACCCTGAATGTAAAAAAAATAAACCTGGCCTATACATTCAATACATACACCCTCCCCCCCAACACCTACAGTACAATAATGTGCAAAATAACTATTATCCAGATATGGCTCTGGTATACCATGTGTCAGGGGCTTGGGGGAGAAAGGATGTGACGTCAATGAAAACCTGTCACGTGGTACGGTAGCCAATCAGAGTAGGGATGGAGTTCCCACGCTCTGATTGGCTACCATACCATGTGAGGGCGGCCATGTGCCTTTTCATGACGTCATCTTAAAGGCAATTGAAGCAAAGCCATTCTGATTGGCTGTGCTTTCATTCCCTTTAAGTGACGTCATAATTTTTTTTTTGTCGGCCAAAACACATGGTTTTCACGGTCCAGTCAGGACCGTAGAAACCATGACGCAAAATGTGACGTCATAGGCCTTTAAAAGCCTATGTCGTCTCATTTTGAAGCCAGTCGCCGCGGAGGAAGGACCTCCGGGAAAGAAAGAAGACCAGGGCGTGGCCGCAGACGGGGAGAAGACCCCGCCCCGCTGGAAGGAGATAGAAGAAAGAAGAACACAGATGAAGATGGATTACAGATAGAAGACCCGTGGATTGGTTTGGATTTTTAGTTTAATGTTTATTATTTTCTGGTTTATTATTTTATGGGTTCCTGATCGTGGATTGGTTCGTGAGTAAGCTGCGCAACGGGAGTCGGTGGGGGCAAGTAATGGTAAGTGAACTACAGTAAAGAAATGTATTTTATTTAACTTGTTAATTTTTTCAAAAGGTTTTTTAACAAACATGTGTATTTTTTTTTTGTGGTATATCATTTCTTGCCACTGTATGTATGTATGTATATATGTCTCGAGAGATATATACATACAGTACAGTACAGGGTAAGAAATGATGTTGTTCTAAAAGCTGGATTAGATGTGTTTTAAATTATTTTGTGTATGCTGCTACAGTATGCTTTATTGTGAGTTTAAAGTATTTTAAAATTAGATAGATGTATTCCTTGGTATTGTATTGTGTGTTTGAGGAAGGTCATGGATAGGCTTGGTTTGTAAAGGTTGTATTTTTGTCGGTACTTATATTTTTTCAAAGGCTTAATTGTTCTGCTCTAGGCGTGAATTTGTTAATGGTTTTATTGCTCGGGATCTACTGTAGTGTGAATTGTTTAGGGATGTAAATAATGATTGCTAATTGAGTTTTGTTTACTTGCAGAATGTATATGGTGCATAGATATTTAGGCATCATTTATATTGGAATGTAAGTTGTTTAATGGCTTTTCAGAGGTTTAGTGATGATTTAGATTGAGAGATCAGTTATGAATATTAAAGGAAATTGATTTTAATTTAGTGTGTATGTATGGAGAAGTGTTTGGTTGTAGGACAGTGCTTTTGATAACCCTTCTACATTTATTTGTACTGTATATTGGTTTATCATGGGTGTGTATATAACGTGTGTGTATATATATATATATATATATATATATATATATTGTATATATATCTCTCTCTCTCTCTCTTTCTCTCTGTCTCTCTGTATATATATACAGTATATATATATAGTTGCATGATGAAGCCACAGTACAAATTCATAGGTGAGGGTGGGTATCGGGCCTGTGTGGCTTAACCCCTTAATCACCTTTGCGGTTATTATCTGATAAGGTGTTTAAGGGGTTAATTGATATCTGAGTGTAATTGCAATGTATTGGCTTTTGATTTTTGTTTACTTGGTTGTAGGGCAGTATGCTTTTGATAACCCTTCTACATTTATTTGTACTGTATATTGGTTTATCATGGGTGTGTATATAACGTGTGTATATATATATATATATATATATATATATACTGTATATATCTCTCTCTCTTTCTCTCTGTCTCTCTGTATATATATATACAGTATATATATATATAGTTGCATGATGAAGCCACAGTACAAATTCATGGGTGAAGGGTGGGTATCGGGCCTGTGTGGCTTAACCCCTTAATCACCTTTGCGGTTATTATCTGATAAGGTGTTTAAGGGGTTAATTGATATCTGAATGTAATTGCAATGTATTGGCTTTGTATTTGCTATGTATGTTGTGGACAAGACAAGGATTTTGCTGGCAACGGACACTTCGTATTGATGAGGTCAGTAGTACTTTATTTATTTGTATATGCTAGTTAATGTTTTTAATAATGGGCAATTAATCTATTATCCATATCTGGATAATAGTTATTTTGCACATTATTGTACTAGTGCGGGGATGACGATGTGTGGTCCCACTTCTGTGGGGGCACCGCCGACCCGTAGATGCGGGGATGATGATGTGTGGTCCCACTTCTGTGGGGGCACCGCGGACCCGTAGTGAGCACCCGTGAGTTCCCCAGACCCCCGAGGGAACCACCCGAGGCCCCGCAGACACCTGTGGGTTTGACCCGGGGCTTCCAGACATCCTTGGGCCTACCATGGAGACCCAATTATGACCCAAGGAGACCACCTGGGTGCCATGGTGCTGGCAGGATCCACCAGCAGGCCTCCAGAACCTGTGTAAAAAGGGCTGCTGGTAAACTGTAGGTCTGTCCAGGTGCCCTTCCAGCCCACCGGGGACTAGCGTGGGACTGCGTTATGAACCCTGTATGTAAAAGGATAAATCTTGTATTTATGGGGGGGCACAGGGGGTGGGTAATGTATTTAATAAATATAATGCTGTTTATTGTGGGTCATTGTACTGTTTTTATTGTGGGTACTGGGGGTGGGGTGTTTCCCCAACGGTATGTGGGTAGGCCTCCCTTGTGGGTACTGACTGGGTGGTTAGGCCTCACGGGGGGGTTAGTGTGGGAGGGTATGTAGGCATCCCGAGTGGTGGGTGAGGGTGGGTTAACCCCTTCATGACTGTAGCGGTTAATAACCGCTATGGTGATTAAGGGGTTAGGGGACATTACTTTGTATGTTTTAATTTTTGTGTCTGTTTTGCAGAAGCGGAGGGGCCATGGCCAGGATGGGGGGGGTAACGGTATGTGGGTAGGGGGTGAGGGTGGTTAGCAATGCAGGGAGGGAGATTTACTGGTAACAGAAACATCTCTCTGCCTTCAGTGTAATCTGTTTAAAGCCCCCACCCCCCTAATGTGTGTTTCTGTAAAATCTCTCTCCCTTCAGTGTAATCTGTTTAACAGAAACATTAGGGGGGAGTGGGCTTTAGGCCTTTACATCTCTCTCCCTTCAGTGTAATCTGTTTAACAGAAACATTAGGGGGGAGGGGGCTTTAGGCCTTTACATCTCTCTCCCTTCAGTGTAATCTGTTTAACAGAAACATTAGGGGGGAGGGGGCTTTAGGCCTTTACATCTCTCTGCCTTCAGTGTAATCTGTTTAACAGAAACATTAGGGGGGAGGGGGCTTTAAACAGATTACACTGAAGGCAGGGAGATACAGGGAATGTACTGTATTGTTCATCATGTATTTTGTTTATTGCAATGCTGTGTATAAAATATAAGGTTTTTTACAATTAGATAGATGTAATCCTTGGTATTGTAAGGGTTAGCTTTGGTTTTAAATTGTGTTTTCTGGTTGGTACTTACAGTATATATTGATTTTTGTTTACTTGATTGGTTAAAATAGTTGACTTGTTTGGAAGTGTTTGTATTTACTGGTAGAGTAGCTTGCAATTATATTGTTAACATTCATTTGCAGAATGTATATGGTGCATAGATTTTATGCATCATTTATACAATGTAAATGCAATGTACTGTGTGGATTGGAATGTTATGTTTTATATTGTAAAATCAGTTAGGATTATTAAATGGATTATTATTATTGTCTGTATAGAGAAGCGTTATCTGTAGGACAGTATGATTTTGATAACCATTCTACATGTATTTGTATATTGGTTCATCATGTGTGTATATATACTGTATACTTTATATATCTATATATCTATATCTATCTATCTATATATATATATATATATATATATATATATATATATATATATATATATATATATAGTTAGGTATGGAGATTAGCACTCACGGTTTTGTAGCAGGAGGCAGATGCTTGTCCCATAAGGAGTATGTAGACAAATGGAGACCGCGGTCTTGTGTTACTGAATACACTTTTTTGATACCATACCTGCAGTGTGCTGTCTCTTTTGGGCTATCAGGATCCCCTGGTCTCCATTTGTCTATATATATATATATATATATATATATATATATATATATATATATATATATATATATATATATATATATATATATATATATATATATGTGTATACAGTGTATATATATACACAGTATATACTGTATATGTATAGGGATTGTTATTATATATATACTGTATATATATACAGTATATATATACAGTATACTGTATATTTATTTCTCTTCATGTATTTATTTATTTATTTAGATTTATTTATTAATTGTGGGGCTGCTGTGCGTGAATTTTTTTTATTGGGGGTGAGGGGGGTGTTTGGCCCTTGGTGTGAGTTTAGGACTTGCAGCTGCAGCACAATTAATAAATAAATCTAAATAAATAAATGAATATAAATAAATACATTTAAAATATATTTTTATTGATAGTGTAGATGTGCAGAGGGTCTCCAGAGCAGAACCGCACTGGTTTCAGGTCTGGGGACCCCCTGCTCCCCGAGATACAGGCCCCTTTAGGGGGTGCCGGTATCCCTCTGCTCTGCTTGGTTTACAGGCCGCGATCACGTGGTCGGGCCCTTTAAACCAAGCAGAGGGATACCGGCACCCCCTAAAGGGGGCTGTATCTCGGGGAGCAGGGGGTCCCCAGACCTGAAACCAACGCGGTTCAGCTCCAGAGACCCCCTGCACATGTACACTATCAATAAAAATGTATTTCAAATGTATTTATTGTCATTTATTTATTTAGATTTATTTATTTATTTTTTGGCGGCTGCTGTGTGTGTGTATTTTTTTTATTGTGGGTAGCGGGGGTGGGTGAATGGGGTATTAGCCCCAACGGTGCTTGTTTAGGGCTTGCGGGGGGGTAGCGGGAGGGCTTAACCCCTTCATGACCGTAGCGGTATTAACTGCTACGGTCGTGAAGGGGTTAAGTGCACCCGCAACCCCCCCGCAAGTCCTAAACTCACACCAAGGGCCAAATACCCCCCTCACCCATCCCCACTACACACAATAAAGCGGGCACGGTGGGTTAACCCCTTCATTGCCTTAGCGGCTATCCGCTATGGTAATGAAGCAGCATTTCTGTATTTTTAATATTATTGAGCAGGGGGGGTCCCTGAGCATTAATTTCTGGCTCAGGGAACCCCCTGCTCACTGTACAATATTATTAAAATACAGAAATGCTGCTTCTTTACCATAGCGCATAGCCGCTAAGGTAAAGAACGAGTGTTTATTTATACTGTATACTGTATGTGTTTTATTGATACTGTACATGTGCAGAGGGTCTCCAGGGCAGAACCGCACTGGTTTCAGGTCTGGGGACCCCCTGCTCCCCGAGATTCAGGCCCCTTTAGGGGGTGCCGGTATCCCTCTGCTCTGCTTGGTTTACAGGCCGCGATCACGTGGTCGGGCCCTTTAAACCAAGCAGAGGGATACCAGCACCCCCTAAAGGGGGCTGTATCTCGGGGAGCAGGGGGTCCCCAGACCTGAAACCAACGCGGTTCAGCTCCGGAGACCCCCTGCACATCTACACTATCAATAAAAATGTATTTCAAATGTATTTATTGTCATTTATTTATTTATTTATTTAGATTTATTTATTTATTTTTTGGCGGCTGCTGTGTGTGTGTATTTTTTTTATTGTGGGTAGCGGGGGTGGGTGAATGGGGTATTAGCCCCAACGGTGCTTGTTTAGGGCTTGCGGGGGGGTAGCGGGAGGGCTTAACACCTTCATGACCGTAGCGGTATTAACTGCTACGGTCGTGAAGGGGTTAAGTGCACCCGCAACCCCCCCGCAAGTCCTAAACTCACACCAAGGGCCAAATACCCCCCTCACCCATCCCCACTACCCACAATAAAGCGGGCACGGTGGGTTAACCCCTTCATTGCCTTAGCGGCTATCCGCTATGGTAATGACGCAGCATTTCTGTATTTTTAATAATATTGAGCAGGAGCAGGGGGGGTCCCTGAGCATTAATTTCTGGCTCAGGGAACCCCCTGCTCACTGTACAATATTATTAAAATACAGAAATGCTGCTTCTTTACCATAGTGCATAGCCGCTAAGGTAAAGAACGAGTGTTTATTTATACTGTATACTGTATGTGTTTTATTGATACTGTACATGTGCAGAGGGTCCCCAGAGCAGAACCGCACTGGTTTCAGGTCTGGGGACCCCCTGCTCCCCGAGATACAGGCCCCTTTAGGGGGTGCCGGTATCCCTCTGCTCTGCTTGGTTTACAGGCCGCGATCACGTGGTCGGGCCCTTTAAACCAAGCAGAGGGATACCGGCACCCCCTAAAGGGGGCTGTATCTCGGGGAGCAGGGGGTCCCCAGACCTGAAACCAACGCGGTTCAGCTCCGGAGACCCCCTGCACATGTACACTATCAATAAAAATGTATTTAAAATAATTTTTAATGTGCGGATGTTTGCGCAGAGAGAGAGCAACGGATCTCTCTCTGCTGCAAACACATCTCGCCCCCGCCGCCCATACAGTAGTATCATTTATGTATGTGCATATACAGTACTGTATGTGTACAGTACTGTATGTTAGGGCTTATAGGGTTATTGTTATACAGTATATATATATACAGTATATATACTGCATTACAATTCATTATAGGGGACGGCTTCAAAGAGAACAGCTCGCAAGCGCCCCCATGTGTATTTACACGGCATTGCAGTATTTCAGCCAGCCGGAATAAAATGCTTAAATCCCTGCCGGGAAAATAACGCAATGCACTCCGGCAGAAAATGATCAGAAACCTGAATACACCCGGGTATACCCGAATTCGCGGGACTAGCCGAGCGAGAATAAAGTGTGTCGGTACTGTATATTAATAAAACAGTTAAACCTAATTTGTAGCTACAGAGCTTCGGTTAACTTTTGTGTCTCAAATGTATCTCCGCACATTTTTTCAACTGGAGAAGGGGGGCTGTCTGGGCTGCTATTCTGATTCTCTCTCCCTCTCTCTCTCTTGACATAGAAATAGAGAAGTTGGAAAAGGATGTCTTTCTGGTTTTAAGAAATCATCGTCTGGCCAGAACGAATAAATCCTCAAAATATACCAGTGACCGGGCTGAATTATAATTTTTTTTTTCCTTTTTCTCACATTTTGTCCATTCTTTGTCCTTCTCTCAATAACCAGTCAAACTCTCCCTTTCCCATTATTGATTAGTTTGTGTTATAGTGGGGGTGTTTCTCACCTTTAAAATTTAAACTTAACATGAGCAATTAATTATGTTCTTATTTCAGAAACACTTGCAAGTATCTAGATAATAATTGTATATATACAATAAACCGACATTCATATTATTCAATGCACATAAAACTTTCACATAGTTAGGATTCACTCAGATTATACAAGCACACAGGGATTACTCAATCAACCTTTTTACCATATTTATAAAATTTAATAAAACATTCTGGGGAAAAACTAATTTTCCTACCTTGAATTTACACACAAAACATATTTTCCACTAAGATTTACAATACTTGAGAGTCTCAATACCGGCGGGAAAGACCCGTCTGAATTTAGACAAAAATATTCTACTAAAAAAATTCTCTGGTTCTCTTCTTAGGGGCTGCACTGCAATTACTGGCAAAATATTATGTCTCTTTACAATTATAGCACTTCCTGTCCTTTCTTTTCCCTTGCTTCCTTAGCTTCCCTGCTCTTTATTTTTTATTTTTTCATTCTCTACCACAGTAGCAATGTCTGACAATCTTTTATGCTTCCAACCAATACACTTCCTCTACTCTCATCCCAATTTCTGCATGTAAACCTTTAAAAAAAAGCCGCCACTATAAATGGTCTTGTACTCGTCTCTACTTCCTCAATTCTTCCATATGCCTATATTATCTCCAATAATCAATCGGCAAATATACTTGCTGTTTCCTCCTTATTCACTTACGTTATGTTAAATATAAATACAGCAGTTATAACACATTTTTTTTTCTTCCTCTTTTAGCGTTGTTTGACAGACCTGCATAAAACTGTGCCACAGTGTCAGTATCTGATTCTGATAAATCCTGTCCCGTGAACGGTCCCTGACAGAGGATCATTCCTACCCAGAGTCCGTCTCTTCCCCATCCGTACCGATCTGCCTGGCAGGCATATCAATAGGGAGTGGTCTAGGGAGCCTATTGCTTCGGGTTCCCCATGAAGCCATAAGAACTTCTTTATCGGAGACTGCCTCAGAGCCTGTGACCTAGGAAAGGTTAAGGGCTCAGGCTTTTTATAGAACAGGCACACTGGGGTAAATTGGGGCTACCTATGGAAATGGTAATTGTCCCGATGCCATAGGGGCAGGGGGCAACTATGCATTTTGAGAGTTATATATATAAAAAAAAATTCAGTTGGCAGCACTTAAAAGATGCAATTTTGACACAGGCTGCAGCACATTCCTTATCAGTTTTAACACATTTCTTATTGTTATTGTTAATCTTGTACTTTATTTTTTTGTCAGGCTCACTTCCAGACAATATTTTACTTTATTACCCATAATTAGCTTATAAAGAAAACGTATCTTAATGCAATATAACCTTATCTAAATATACTGATATAGGGTCCCAAAAGACAGTCCAGTATACAGACAGAACTTTATAATTTAACCCCCTGTTTTACAGCGGGGACTTAAACATCTGCTTAGTAGACAGGATTCTATACCTGCTACTTGCCCATTATACAGACAGGACATCCCTATCATTTACACAGTACAATTCTCTTATACTTTAAAGATATGTCTTATATACTTAAAATACATGCACAGCAATATTCCTCCCCCCAAACATTTTTTTAGGTTTATTACCCTGAAGTGTAAGGTTAAATGACCTTCGTGCAGGTAACAATCATGCAACCTAGTTTTTTTTTTTTAAGAAAATTAATGAAAACGTTTACAAAAATTTCGTCATTTTGGTAAACTTAGGAAAAAGGAGATATTTGCATTGCCCTTTTAAAACAAAAACAAAAAACCCTCTGCACAATTTTCGCAAAATTGTGACATTTCTACAAATTTTGTGAAAACATTTGAGACCCAACTCCTGGACAGTTTGCACATCCTTAATACTGCTGAATTTGTAAGTCTGGTTGTGTACAGTAGGTGCTATGTCCATCATTCAGGAAATAAGCTTTAGCTTTGCCACGGTCTATGATTTATCAAAATTCTTCAGCTGCAAAACAGGAGAAAATTGGAGCAAAATGTAGCAACAGATTTATTATGGAAAACAATTCCTCTTGAAAATCAATGGGACTTTCTACTTTTGTAAACACGGTACAATTTTTTTGCACCACTTTTGCTCCAGTTTTGCAGCAGGGAAATTTTGATAATAGACCCCAACACGTATTCTAAATGCAGTGGCAAATTTTAGTCGCATATAGTGCCAGCGGGAAGAAATCTCATAAAATTTTACATCGACTGACTTGGCCACTGAAAGTTACAATAACAAGGTATTTTTTTGTATGTGCAGGGTTGCAAAAGGCAGCCTAAATTAATACAAAAATAACGCGCTAGAGATGTTATTGTCATACGAGATACTGTACATGCTGGATACTTTATAATAATGTGGGAATGTATTTGTTTAATAGTCACAGTCAGTGCCTTTGAGATAGGTGAACCCAGTTTGAATCATGGTGTCAGCATCTTCTCACCTTCAAGCAGGTTCCTTTATCTCCTTGTATCTCAGGCAGGGAAACAGATTGAACTGTATATACTGTATCAAGCTGTTCAGGGCAGGGACGTCTGACTGAGAAATGATAACATGTTAATTTATAAGGCAGGCTTTGTTTTGTTTTTTCTTATAGTGGCCCAGTTCTTGCGCTGGGCTTGTCAAGAGAAAATGCTGTCCAGCGCTGGAGGCAACTTTTAGGTCCAAAGATTCTTGAAGAGGCAAGGGAGAAAGATCCAGTCAGGTATTTAAAGAGGAAGCCTATATTTGTTGTTTTGGGGAGTAGCAACTCCGGCCCTGACTTTAAGCCTGCTTCACTGCAGCAGGCTAATTAACTAATCCCAACTAGCTGTAAAGTCAGAATGCTAGCCCACACGCTACCATAATTTCACGTTAGCACTGAATCATCTATGCCTGCTCCGCTTGGGGCTTTATCTGACTATGTTGCCTCATCATTACTGGGTTCAGCATGCTGCCTACCACCCTTCCCTGGACTGGCGGGCATTGCTTTGCGCCCAGTGTCTTCCTTTCTCCCCACTGGCTCCAGGCACACTACGCCTCCAGTCACCCTCTCTCTCCTGGTTTCATAAGCAAGACGCCTTGGGCCATCCTCACTCTCTTGGCATGCCACGGCCCTGGACGTCCTCCTCCCCGAGCCAGCTATCCTTATGCAGTGCCCCATCTCTCCTCTTCCTGGGTAAGCTCGTCCACCCCCCCTGTACCGCAGGTGAGCTGCCCAGCTCCGCTCTCACGACTGGTGAGTGCTACAGGCGTTTATTGCTTTCCATTCCTTTTGGGTCTCTTCAATTCCTATACCCTATTCATAATATTACATCTTTTAGTATGCCCAGAGGAAGAGCAGCACTGCATCCATGGGTCCTCACAGGTTTCATCTACAGAGACTTTTTCCTGTCCTACATACCAAGCACTCCTCATGAGTTTGAGGTTGTAGCAATCTTTTTTGCATCTTACCCTCAGCCCTACATCTTCTACGTCGGGGTAATAGAGGTCCTAACTCTACCAATGTATTCCCTACATACACACATACACAAGTGGCAGGCTATGCCTGTATTTGTCATGTGAAGGAGTAGCAACTCTGGTTCTGGCTGTCAGTCTCCCTTGCTGCAGCAGACTGCTTAAGTAATCTCACCTGAGCTACTGTATGCCTTTACATATCAGACTCTTCGCAGCCTCCTTTGCTACTGTAGCTGTAAAATCAGAATCCACCATTCACTCTGCCTCCTCCTTTTCATACTCCCTTCTCCATGGTGTGGGCCTCTTATCCTCAGCCCTACACCTTGTACATCAAGGTATTAAAGCCAAAGTTCCTAAATCAACCAATCGTTAACAGCGGTTAAAAAGTTGTTATCAATACATTACCTACATACACACAACACTGATAAATAAGTGCACTTTGAGGTGTAATGTTGCAGGATAGTGTGACTTTTCATTGTGCTTGCCAACAACTTTTGTGATTAACACTTCATTTTCATTCTACGTCATAAAAAGGTAGGTGAAAATTAAGAGGAACGCCTATTGTACCTGTACATATGTATAACTTTCATTTACACAGGACCAGCTATATCCGTTGCAGAATACACAGAGTTACCGTATATTACAGTGAGTGAATGAAACAAATGTATTTGGGGGAAAATACCACTGTCCTGAAAATCTTACAAACTAAGATTTCTGTGGGGGGTTTTTTCTTCTAATTTTGTATGCTTAGTGCAATAAATAGGTTACAGGAGTTTATTAGAATTACAACCATATACCATGACATTTTTCTTTTCATTTACTATTTAGTTTACGTGCAGCGTTTTCAGTGGAAAATGTATCCATAAACCAACTACATGGGAGTTCAACGCCTGATGATGCTACAAAGGATTTTAAGTTTTTCTTTCCAGTGCAGAATACTTTAGCAGTAATCAAACCAGATGCTATGGATCATAAAGGTAAACAATATTAATACAGACAAAGTGGTAAAATTCTACCAGACGCATCACTACTATATAATCCAGCAAAGGGACCTCACTGCACTAAGTTTGGGATGCATAGTATTGTTTGCTGGTGTAAAACTGTATGCTACTTGCGTTAGGGTGCTAACCTGCAGGCTCACAGAGGCCTCCTGGGCCTCCGCTCATAGGGAGCTTGGGGGTGCGAGGTGCAGCGCTTCTACCCGTGGGGATCACCACATAGGCGGGATGGCTCCTCACGGGAACATATACAGCAAATAACCACAACACACAACAGTGATAAACAGTACTCTTTACCAGCAGGTCCCTCCTGATACACATACAGTAATAACAATAACAACAGAATACACAGACCATGATATACCCAAATACCCCCCCTAAGGGTTCCGGTTGTACCCTCTCCTTTGGGCACTCCAGCAAGCTATGTGTCCAGCAAGGCAACCCTGAATGTGTGTGAGGGCAGAACTACCCTCCCTGGAGTATTTGGTGGTGCACGTGGGTACATTCGTGGTTACAACTGTGTAGCCAGGGATTCATCCTTCGGTAACAGGAGCCGTATCCATGATCCCACGTAGCGGGGCCTCCCAACAATATCCCCCTCGCTCCTTACTTCCAGCAGCTGCGCAGTAGTACTCCTCAGCCTGGTGTATCCTCCCATGCTGTTCGTCCTGCTCCTTCGTTCTGCTGGCAATCAGATACCAGGAATGTCTCTGAGATATGGCCATCCCTACAGTACTCAGCCAGGGTGGCTCAGGGCCTAACTTGGGCCTACTGGGTTCTCTGCCCTAGTCCTGGGCAGCCTGACTGGCTCCCTGGACCCAAACTTCTCTGCAGTCTCCGACGGTTCTGAACATCCAGTCTCCAGAGGATATCATGTTCCTACAGGGGATATTCTCTCTCCCCTCAGAGGTGCGGAGGACTACCCTGCTACACTTGTAAGCATTTTTTTTATATTCTCAATAGAAACATTTACATATACACACATATCATACTTGTCGATCCACTGCTGGATGAAGGCCACCCCCAAAGATCTTCCAGATACAGTATTGCGGTTGCAAGCCTCTCTTCTTCACGTTGCTCCTACACATTTTCTGATTTCATCCTCCCATTTTACTTATGGTCATCATCTTTGCCTTATGATATCTCTTGCAATACAGTTGAGTATCATCTTGATCAAACAATGGTAATTTCTTCTTGTAATATGTCTGGCCCACTGCAATTTTAACTTGTTCCCTTTGTGATGTCAGACTTTTTTTTTTGCTTTCTGACCCATGTCATTTTTTTCGTTCTCGTCGGTGATTACCCAGCATACTGTACATCTATATACAGCATTTGAGTGTGTGCTTATATATATGTATATATAGTTTATGGTATCCATTTCTCCCTTGTTCAGTTGCCTGTCCTTTTCCCCTGTCCCAGCAGCTTGCTGCATCAGAGATGCAACATTATTGTTATATGTTCTAGCTCCCTCAGACATTTCTGTGAGCTGCTATAGCAACCCCAGCCTTTCCCTCAAATGAGCTGGTCTGCTTTCTCCCCCTCTGCTCTGCCCACAGATGGTCTGTCTCCAGGCTATCTTGCTACCCAGCATTCATTGTCACTTCCTTTTCCACCCCAGATCACAGTGAGTAAAGACCTGTCTGCATCCACCCCTGGTAAGGCCTTTCTCTCTTACCATAGTCTAACCTCATAGAAGCGTCCCACATAGAGAAGCACTCTCTGCCTACACTACACCTAAAAGTTCCTGTGTTTTCTACTCCTGCAATAAAGTTACGAAAGACATTAAGGACTTGTCATGCTTTGGAAGAGGGAAGACATGAGTTAAAGCTAACTGAAGCTATTCATACCTCAACACGTGACCCTAGCTTCAGGATAGAGACAGCACTCAGGTGAATGAAAATTAATGTATTAAATACAGCACATAACTCGAAATGTTATGTGCTGTATTTAATACATTAATTTTCATTCACCTGAGTGCTGTCTCCTTTTTGCTGCTATGCGGTAATGTATATATATATATATATATTATATATTATAAGTATATATATATATATTCTTTATCATATATATATACAGTGGTTGACAAATCACCAAAAAATCTACTCGCCACACAAAAAAATCTACTCGCCACCTAGTACCAAACGTGTGCTGCTTGGGCCAATATTTACTCTCCCGGGGGTTAAATCCACTCGCCCGGGGCGAGCAAATGTATAGGTTTGTCGAACACTGTATATATATATATATATATATATATATATATATATAAACTGTAAATATTCCTGTATATTCATTTGCATGTCTTAGACAGGTCTGCAACCCTGTCTTTCACCATTATCGCCCAGCATACAGCACTTCCACTGCAGCAAGGGATTCTGGGAAATGACATGCAAATGAGCACACAGTACCAACCTGACACTGATGATACCCATCAATGTTGAAACATGTCTGTGAGTGGGTTTACTGGCTTTGCATCTCCCAAGCCTTGCTTAAAAGCTGTGTTTAAAACAGCATGCATTGGCTAAGGGTTGTTCATGTAATGTGAGCTTGAGATAAAAGGTGGCACTGTGTGCTCATTTGCATGTCATTTCCCAGAATCCCTTGCTGCAGTGGAAGTGCTGTGTGCTGGGCAATAATGGTGAAAGACAGGGTTGCAGACCTGTCTAAGACATGCAAATGAATATACAGGAATATTTACAGTTGCTGTATGCTATACTGTGGAGGGTTTTTGTCACTTTTTTTACCCACCATAACCTTAATAAGTATATATATATAATATATATTATATATATATATATATATATATATATATATATATATATATATATATATAATATATATATATAATATATTCTACTTTTTATGCATGTGTGTCTATTATCTACTGTCATTTATATATACAGTACACGTGTATGTAATATGGAAGTTTCTGCGTTCTCATCATGATTATATACCTCATTACAAATTGCAAAAGAAAAACATCTAGAGTTTTCTGCCTTTGAGGTACTTTCATACAAAAGGGTTGTTTCAATTATTGCTTTAATTTTGAACATCTGTATATAAATATACCTTCCGAACAATGAACAAGAAAAAGAGACCTAGTGTGGGCACTCAACTAATAGTGTAAAGATGGGTTAATTAAAATAAATTAATTTAATTAAAATAAACTAAAGGAGAGACAGGGGAATATAGAATCTAGTTCCAGGACACTCCCCGTCTGGTATCTGGAGATACCACTATATAATTTGAATATGTGGAACATATGTGCAATGCATAACAAAAATAACATTGCATTCTCAAACAATGCAAGAGTCCATGTCCACATAGCGATGTGACACCGGCCGGTATCACTGGTATCAAGGTGCCTTGGCCAAGGTTCTTTGGCAAAGGATGCAGGGTGGATTCACAGCTCCAGGTTTGCTGGTTGCACCACAATGTCTTTGTGTAAAGGTCTCTGGCACTGTTTCCTTTTGGCCTTGTGAGAGAACGGTCTTTTGTCTCTGTAGTTTTACACACAGAGTGCATCCCCTTGTAGGTATGCCAGTCGTGGCAGCTTGTCGCTCTGTCACCTGGCGTTTGGCAGAAGGAGATGGCTTTTGGCTCCTTGGAGAGGCGGAACAACACTTCTGGAAAACTGGTTGTCGAATCTAGTCCAGTAAAGAGGGCGTCTTTAAGAGAGACTCCCTGAAGCTGAGTGCTGGGGCTGAACATTACCCGGATTTGATCGGGTTCCTGAGGGTGGTAGGGCCCAGATGATTGGAGGTACCGGCATTCTTCACCTTCCTCCATTAGAGGTGCTGGCTTTGCGTGGCCGGTAAAGAATATCTTCTGGATGAAGGCCACAAGGTTGTTTTTGGTCTCTGGTTCTCTTTTTAGGTCGCGGAGGTGCGAAGTGACCCTAGAGATGGCATGTTCTCTATTGTTCGGGAGGCGTCTTTTTGGTGAATGGAATGGTAGCGGAGTCACCCAACTGCCTAGTTCGTCTTTAGAGAGCTCTTTGACTGTTAACCTCGGGAATCCTCTATCTTCCCTCGATGGTGTTTGTTTGTCGTCCCTTGTTGTTTGGAACGCTGTGCACCGTAAGTCATCGGTGCATTTCTTTTGCACGAGAACATCTCCACGTAGTTTAAACGCTTTTGTGTCTCTTTGTTGACTGCCATCGGGAGGTTATTGTCTCCCTGGACGTAATGAAGAACAGTCTCTTTTGCCCTAGTAAATCCCTTTATGAAATGTCTCTGTGGCTGTCTCTTTTTAGACGTGTGAGAGGACAGTCTTTTTGAACTTGTGGCTTCACCTGTGGGGCGCAATCTTTTGCGGCTATGCCAGCCGTTGCAGCCGGTTGCTTTGTCACTTGATACTCTGTGGAGAGGAACAACTGTACATCTTAGTCGTGCCATTGCTCGCGAGAGGACTGTTTGATCGTTTATTGCCTTTTGGACGATCCCTTTGTCGGTCACCTTTGGGAGGTTACTTTCTTCTTTCGGTGGAATCGACTCATCATCCTTAGCTGTCTGGACTGCTGAGCATCCTAGGCCATTGTCACATCCCCTCGATGCGAGGATGTTTTTGTTGATCTCAGGGGTATGACCTTGTCTTTTCTCTTCACTTGGCCCTTCGGTCACTTGGAGATGGCCAAGACATGGTTTAGAGAGAGGTGTGTCCACATTCTGTCACCACCGTTCTGCGGGCGTCAACATAGTCTTGCCCGTGCTCTTTGTTGGTGCACGCGTTGCCTACTATCACCCATCCTAGGTCAAGTCTTTGGGCGTATGGCGCGTTGTGGGGTCCGTTATGCTGTTTACGGACTTTATGTACCCTCATGATGTCCCTGCCGAGCAGCAGCAAGATCTTGGCGCCTTGTTCTACCGGCCGGATGTGGTTGGCTATTCCTTTGAGGTGGGGCGTGCCACGTCTGGTGTGGGAATCTCGTCCCTGTTTGTGGCCATGTGGTTGCACTCAATGAGTGTGGGGAGAGCTATCTTCACTCTGTTGTCCACTGAACATATGACGTAACCGCTTGCTCTTCTCCCTGTTGACTCAGTTGACCCTGCACAGGTTCTGAGGGTGTAGGGTGAGGCATTGACTTGTAAGTTGAACAAGTTGAAGAACTCCATCTTCGCCAATGATCGGTTGCTTTGGTCGTCGAGGATTGCATACATCCGAATAGCCTTCTCAGGTTGTCCCTGGGGGTGCACTGTGACAAGGCATATTTTGGAGCAGGACATTTTGTCGCTTTCTTTTCCGCAAACCTCGGTGCGCTGAGATGTGACGGATGTTGGCTCTCCTTCTCCTTCCTCCCCGCCATGCTCCGCTATGGAGGATGGGTTGTTGAGTTGATGGAATGTCAGCGCCTCTGGGTGTATGATGTCACGTGCTTGTCACTTTCGCACACTGTACATTTGATTTCTTCTTTACAGTCTTTGAATAAATGAGTTGTGGAAGCACAACATTTGAAACAAGCTCCCCATTCCCTGAGTAAGTTCTTTCGCTCCTCTATGGGTTTCATTCTGAATCCGATACACTCGTTAAGCGGATGCGGCCTTTTGTGTATAGGGCATTCTTTGTTAAGGTCCCTTGGTTCCTTGTCTCTGGCGACCGACTGATCGGGAGTAGTTTGGGTCGTTGGAGGCACGTTCGTCCTGTGGACTGAGATGGGTGTTTGGGTGTTACCATATCTCGTCACTGGTCTCTCGTTCCTCAGGCTGCTTGCACTGTACGTGGTTTGCGCACCTAAGATAAAACTGGGATAGTTCCTTGACCTTGCCGCTTCGCGGATGAAGCTCACGAAGAATGAGAATGGGGGGTAGACGACTTGCTTCTCCCTTTTGTATTTGGAGCCTTGTGAGATCCATTTTTCTTGGAGGTTGAAGGGTAGCTTCTCCAGGATGGGTCTCACTCCACGAGCTGAGTCTAGGGCGTTGAGACCTATTAAGGAATGGTCTTTCCTTGCGAACTCCAGTTCTTGCAGCAGGTCCCCGAGCTCTCGTAACTTCGAGTAGTCTTTAGTTGTGATCTTGGGGAAGCTGTCGATTCTTTTGAAGAGCGAATCCTCGACCACTTCGGGGCTGCCGTAGGACTCTTCCAGCCTTTCCCACACTAGGTCAAGACCTACTTGGGGTTGGTGCACGTTTGCCGCCCGAAGTCTCTTCGCTTGCTCCCTGGATTCGTTCCCCAGGAACTTGAATAGCAGGTTGAGCTCTTCCCTCGCTGAGAAGTCCAAGCTGTTGATTGTGTCTTTGAACGTGAACTTCCACGTCCGGTAGTTCTCAGGGCGGTCGTCGAAGCTGATGAGTCCTGCTTGCACCAGGTCACGCCGGATCATGTACTTGGCTATGTCTGTCAGGCCTGAGGCATCGGCGTGTTTGTCCCGTTCTGAGGTAGTTGCTGGGAGGGTCTGTGCGGTCGCCTCTTCCTTGGCGTGATGACTGCTGGTCAGTGTGAGGGACTGTGTTCTCCCGTGTGGGTGTACCTGGATTGCGAACCCATTGTAGTGCATCCGTGTGCGTGCTGGCGTGTGGATCACTGTTGCGGCTGTGGCTATCCCAGGCAGCATGTACCATTGAAGGAACAGCGTCTTCTCCTTGTGGACCTAGCAAGTCTTTGGTGTCTGTGGAGTCACTCCCTCCGTGTACAGATGGCGCGCTGGTGTTTACACTGAAGAGGCTCCTTACGTAGTCTTCAGTGCGTTGGATTGGATCCTCTGAGGCTATCCGTCTGTACGGTAGCTCCCCGCCGTCCTGTCTCGCGGCTGCTTCTAAGACTTCGGCCTGGGCTATGGCGGCAGCGGCGTCCTCTTCTTTGCTTAGAGCCTCTAGATCCGTGTCTAATTCGGCCTTTCTACGCGCATTGGCAGCAGCGGCGGCCTGCTCCTCCTCTTCTACGCGCACCTTTTCTGCCCTTACGGCTGCCTCTCTTCGACCATATTCGGCCCTGGCGCGTGCGGCCTCTGCGGTGGCTCGCGCCTTGGTAGCGCTCGTGCTTGCGCTGGACATGTTAGATCGCGCTGATCTTGCTGACCTTGAAGAATGCCTGGATGTGCTTGAGCGCTGCGATGCGGTTTCCAGCAAAAGGTCTTTCCTCTTAGTCTCGGCTTCCGTGATAGAGGTTCGCACGCGGCTGTCACGTGTCAAGTCAATGTTATGCTGTAAGTCCCTTTCTTACAGGCTTTCGCCGGTGTTAGCCCTGGCCAAGTAAGTGACGTATGCCTCTGACAGCTCTTGGTAGCGTGCGTGATCTATCTTTAATTGAGTTATTGCCTGCTCGAGCTGTTGTACATAATTGCCGGCGCCGGCGACATTGCGTATCCCAAGTGTGGTTGTTTCCCCGGCCAACTCTAATTTAGCGCGGTGCGCTTCAATGTCAGTCTCATATTTTTCGCAGGCCTTTTGTGTCAGTGTGACTGCCCGTTTGGGCCTTGCGTCCGCCTGCACCTGTTGCAGTTGCGCAGCGGTCTCTGTGTCTGAGTGATCACTTTCCTGCGTGATGTCTGGTGAGGCTCTGAGTTCTGCCATGCTGTAGGTGTGTGTAGGCCTTTAGCCAGTGCGTGTGGCGTGCGGTCTTTTACCTGTGTCAGCGATGGGCGTCTGTCTCAGATGATGCCGAGCGGTGTCCTGCAACATGCAGCGTAGGGGTAGCTGTACTCACAGTTGTCTGGTGGCTCTGACCCGTGCCCTGGCGGGTGTCCGGTAGCGTGGCCCTTGATGGCGCTAGCCATGGGGACGTGCGCAGGGGTAGGTGAGATGGTGGCTCCTCACTATGGGGCTGTGCAGAGGGTGAACTCAGACAGAGAAAGGCGATTAGGTTTGTGTAAGAAGCACTGTCAGTCTGCAAAGCTGCTACCTTGTGTGCAGGGTTGATGCTGGTTAAAGCTGCTGTGCAGTGTAAGCTGCTGCTTGTCTGTTAAGGCTGCAGGCTGTGTGCAGTTTGCTGTATAAAGCTTGCTGCCCTGTCTGGCAGAGACTATTCTGTATAGCATAAAGTCTTTGAGAAGTAGCCACTGTATGATTCCCTAACACAGGTCTGTGTTTTACAGTGCTGTTTAAAATGCTGCTTATTTTGCAGAAAGCTGTAGCTGTTTGCTGTATAGCTGTGTAGAGCTGCACTTTTGTAGCATGAAGGCTGTGAGTGATAGCTTCTGCGTAGACCTCTAGTACATGGTCTCTCTCTTACTATCCTGAAGCTAGGGTCACGTTTTGAGGTATGAATAGCTTCAGTTAGCTTTAACTCATGTCTTCCCTCTTCCAAAGCATGACAAGTCCTTAATGTCTTTCTTAACTTTATTGCAGGAGTAGAAAACACAGGAACTTGTAGGTGTAGTGTAGGCAGAGAGTGCTTCTCTATGTGGGACGCTTCTATGAGGTTAGACTATGGTAAGAGAGAAAGGCCTTACCAGGGGGGGATGCTACAGGTCTTTACTCACTGTGATCTGGGGTGGAAAAGGAAGTGACAATGAATGCTGGGTAGCAAGATAGCCTGGGGACAGACCATTTGTGGGCAGAGCAGAGGGGGAGAAAGCAGACCAGCTCATTTGAGGGAAAGGCTGGGGTTGCTATAGCAACTCACAGAAATGTCTGAGGGAGCTACAACATGTAACAATAATGTTGCATCTCTGATGCAGAAAGCTGCTGGGACAGGGGAAAATGACAGGCAACTGAACAAGGGAGAAATGGATCCCATAAACTAAAGGAGAGACAAGGGAATATAGAATCTAGTTCCAGGACAGTCTCCTTTTTGCTGCTATGCGGTAATGTATACTTTTATTATTTATATGGGACATGCACCTATTCATTATTGAATTTCTATTGGAGTGCCAGTGATTCTTTATCATATATATATATATATATATATATATATATATATATATATATATATATATATATATATATATATATATATAATCTGTAAATATTCCTGTATATTCATTTGCATGTCTTAGACAGGTCTGCAACCCTGTCTTTCACCATTATCGCCCAGCACACAGCACTTCCACTGCAGCAAGGGATTCTGGGAAATGACATGCAAATGAGCACACAGTACCAACCTCACACTGATGATACCCATCAATGTTGAAACATGTCTGTGAGTGGGTTTACTGGCTTTGCATCTCCCAAGCCCTTGCTTAAAAGCTGTATTTAAAACAGCATGCATTGGCTAAGGGTTGTTCATGTAATGTGAGCTTGAGATAAAAGGTGGCACTGTGTGCTCATTTGCATGAAAAATGGGTGTTACAAACATCTGTGATTCAGCTTTGATCCTAGTTCGTGCATCTTCAGCACTCTGGATCAACTACTAATATTGTATGATGACCCAAATGTATCAGTCACTCATATACTAAAGCAAAGATTGATCTTGATCAAGCACTATTGATCATAGGTTCCCAAAGTAGGTGAACACAATAATTAAAATGTACGGGTATGTAGAGAGACCCTCACCTCAAGCGTAATACTAGGGCTGATAAACACTAAGGATAAGAGTGATAGTAACTGTATACACTGGTGTTCCAAGGTGTCAGGGTGGTACGTGATTGGGTAAAGAGAGACCCATAAAGTTAGAGACACTAGGACAGTTTCCCAATAGTGTAGTTCATGACCCTATATATAGTGGTAGATGCTTTAATAGGTAAAATCAGAGATTGATCAAAAATGTCCCCAGACAAGTTCTGGAAATGAACTTCATGAGGGGTTCATTAATGATGGTCACTGTTATTAGTTGTGTTAAAACAGGAATAATTTCCCAATGGTACAAATGGTGGTTTGAACCTAAATGTGTGTGTTCTAGCAGAGGACCACAATATCCCCAAGTGAGTACTTAGTGTGAATATCAGGGTGGGGGTAAAAAAAGATGGTCGCCAGACACGGTCACAATTGGATAAAGGGGTACAACCATGATCCTAAATATATTGGATCGCGATAGTAACAGCAAATGCCTCCAGAGTCCCAATATGAATGTAACAATCTAATGGGCTAAATTACCAATCTAATGAGTGGATTTAGAGTTCCAAAGCCACAGAGGAACAGCTGAACATTCAGGGTAACATAGGAGAAGGCTCCACGTGGCTCAGGTATTAGTAGGTGGCCATATGATAGTTGTCTAAACCTTAGTGTATATACTTAGAAAAGTGACCAGATGTCCCTAAATAAGTTCTGAGTATGAACTACCAGAGGGGTTTTTAAATAATGGTCTGAAAATTCACTCTTTGTGGTACTAGGAGAAAGATCCCAAATCCTAATATATAGGTACAAGCGTGGTGTTAGCAGAGTAAGCCTCCAGGTATACCACTCGAACATTAACAATCTAAATGATTAAATCTCCTTCAACATAATGGTGACGTGAACTGAACTGAACTGAACATGGACCTGTGTGAGCCCTCAGAGAGACATTGATGTCTAGTATATTGACACGTTTACAAAGAGGCAGGTAACTGCAACAATGTAGCAGCAGTGTAATCTCGTGTCATGTGTTGCTTAATACACATCCTGCCTCTGCATGCGCGTGCATGTGAATAATCGCTGACGCACGTGTTTCGCGTGATACCGTTTTGTCAGGGCACATTTAGAGGGGGTGTCCCATTTGAGCTGTAGTGTGTTTTATAGCAGCATCAATAATGGAATGTGTTTGTGGTTAACCCCTTAGGTACCTGATTCCAGCGGGCAGGTTACTATCCCTGTAACCAGTACACTGATAAGACAGGAGGAGTCAGGTAAACCATAGAGTATACCCTGGCAGTACTAGTTACTTGAATCCTAGTTTTAATGGACACAACACCTGAAACAGATACATACAGTTGGGTTGTACACAGCAGATACATAGGGTTGTGCAAGTGACAAGTAGGATCTATACTGTTGTTGCCAGCAATAGAGTTGTAGTTAGGTTTAACTGAAAATACAAGTGTCTAGGTACAGTACATTTTACTGTGCCATTAATAATGGTGCAGTATTGTGACAAAAGGAACAACATTCATTTTAAAAGTTGATACTCCCACTTAAAAGCCAGATATTCGTAGGTACTGAATAATCATGTTTTACAGTATTGTCAGGGTTCCAATAGATCAAATATATTGATCATAGGTGGCTATGGAGCCTGGTCGTGTAATGGGTACAGAGTATTGAGGAAATGCTAATGGGATAACTTCCAAAAGATGGTAACATGCATAATGAGTACTGCTGCAGCTGTCGAAGGATACCAGTCAGAGGCTCTAGATAAAGGGTGTAAAAACAAAACCCTTGTTGAACCCCTTTGGTGATAGGGTTTCCAGGGTATAGATCCAACGAGCTTCTTGTCTGAGAAGTTCTGAATCCCAATCCCCCTTTCTTATGCCTGGTCTATTGGTCTATGCCAATGAACTGTAAGGCTTTTTACATAACCATTATGGCATTGGTTCACGTGTTTGGCTACTCGTACCTCCAGTGTATTACGTATTGATCCTAGGAGTTCTAAAACAAGTCTTAAATTGGCGTTGTGTTTTCCAACATATTTATTTCAGCAAATGCACATACAGTAGCAAGGTATATAACTCCAGTGCTGGTGCAATTGATGCATTTGCAGATTTGGTATGTTTTTGAATCATTATGGTTAGGGAATTCTTTTGTGACTTTCATCAAAGTACACGCTTTACACCTCTGGCATTGAAAGCACCCAGTTGTTTTTTTGGGGAGCCACGTCGGTGGGGCTGTGCCCGCTAGGTGGCTATGCACAATAATGTCACGTACATTTCTGGCCCTTCTGCTCACCAGCGATGGATAGTGGTGAATCACCTCCTTTAGGTCATTATCGGATTGTAGGATATACCAATATTTTTGTTAGATGTTTTGTGCCTGTTTCCAATGATTATTGAAGGTTCCAATAAACCTTATTGGTCCCCATTCTGATTCTTTAGGTTTGTCTTTGAGGAGTTCTCCGCGTAGCAAGTACTTGACCCGTTTGTATGCCTTTTTGACCACTTTATGACTGTTGCCTCTCTCTCGAAGAAATGTGTTTTCATTAGGGAGGTCTGTATTTCGAATTCCGTTTGACTGCTGCAATTTCTTTTCAACCACAGAAATTGCCAGTTGGTATCCTGTTTATTAAAGCCCTGGGATGGTGACTATCAGCTTGCAATAGGCTGTTAGTTGCAGTGGTTTTACGGAATATGATAGTGTCTAATGTCCCATTAATTCCCCTGGTTATCCTCAAGTCCAAGAAGCAAATGGAGTTGCTATCATATTCAAAGGTTAATTTTAAATTCAGGTTAATGGTGTTAAGTTTCTCAATAAAATTGGTGGTTATGCCTTCAAGTTTGTTTAGGACGTCCTTGGTGTCCTTAATGTAGGAAGGTAGGGCTACCACAAAAGGTCTTAAAATCTTATCTACGTAGGGACTTGCTTTTTCTGAAAAGTTTCCAATGCCCGACACAATGGGGCGTCCTGGCGGTGGTGACTTATTCTTGTGGGCTTTTGGTAAACTATACAGGGTGGCAATCTAAGGTGTTTTGACCAATATTAACTGATATTTCTGTTGTGTAATTAACTTGTCCTGCAGGCCTTGGTTAAGGATATTAATCAGTTCTTTATTGTATGCAAGTGTGGGGTCTTTTTCCAACTTTTCATATCATTTAACATCTGACAATATTCTTAAATTCTCTTTAATATACTGTAGTTATCCCTCTGCATGATGACTAAATTGCCATCCTTGTCTAAAGGTTTTATAACTATGTCTTTGTTGTTTTCAAGGTCTTTGAGTGCTTGTCTTTCATTGTGGTCGAGGTTATTGATGCATTTTATTCTTGGAAGTTTTTCTAAATCCTTGGTCACTAGATCCACAAATACATCAATATTTGCGTATTGATCCCCAAAGGGCAGAAACTTGGATTTAGGTTTAAAATCGGTAAAAGGTCCCTCCCCAGGGTTACGGTTGGATTCATTAACCAAATCCACCATATCATTAAGGCATGCAATGTCAAAAGTGTCTAGTGGGGGGACCCCAACTGAGTTGGCCAATCTCCCATCCCTGCATTTGAAAAATTTGTGAAGTTTTAACTTTCGTGCAAATAAATTCAAATCTTTCACCCATTCAAAGACGTTCATAGGGGATGATGGAGAAAAGGAAAGGCCCTTTCTTAAAACACTCTCATGGTCTTTATTGAGTATCTGGTCTGAAAGGTTAATTATTTGCATTTGATCATTTAGTAGCCCCTAAACATGCCCTGACGAAGCGGTATCACGTGAAACACGCGCGTCAGCAATCATTCACATGCATGTGCATGCAGAGGCAGGACGTGTATTAAGCAACACATGACACGAGGTTACACTGCTTGCCTCTTTGTAAACGAGTCAATATACTAGACATAACTGTCTCTCTGAGGGCTCACACGGGTCCATGTTCAGTTCACTTCACCACTACTGTATATTGAAGGAGATTTAATCATTTAGATGGTTAATGTTCGAGTGGTATACCTGGAGGCTTAGGCTAAGGTCCCGTTGCACGCGTCCGCACGGCTGGCTTGCTTGCCGGCGGCGCGTGCAACTCGCTGTACCGCGATCTGCGGTCTACAGGAAACTTCAGTAGTAGCGGGGGGCGTGGCCAAACGGGTCGGGGGGGGTGCGGCCATGACGTGAGGGGGCGCGGCCATGACGTAGGGGGCCGGAGCGGGAGGTAAGTAAAAAAAACACACACACGCAGGCACTCATACATACATACATACACACACACACACACAGACACACAGACAGGCACTCACGCACTCATACACACACACACACACACACACACAGACAGAGACAGAGACAGGCACGCACGCACTCAGGCACACACATATACACACACACACAGACAGAGACAGAGACAGGCACTCACGCTGCTTTCACTCCACACTCCTCCCCGCTCCCCGAAGCCTCTCCTCCTCCCGCAGCCTCCCCTCCCCATTGGCTCACAGCCACACCACGTGACGCGTCGAAGCTAGGAAACACCATTCTCTTGTGTCTCCTAGCGGCTGACGCGCCACAGCGTGTAGTCAGCTGTGCAGCCAGTGGGGACCGGGACCGGCTCGCGAGGATTCCCCTGCTGGTGGGGAACTCGCTACATTGCCGCCCGCGCCAACGAGCGCAGCGGGTCCCAGGCCTTACTCTGCTAACACCACACTTGTACCTACATATTAGGATTTGGGATCTTTCTAGTACCCTAGTACCACAAAGAGTGAATTTTCAGACCATTATTTAAGAAGCCCTCTGGTAGTTCATACATAGGGGGTTATGCACTAAGCAGTGATAAGTGGGTTTTCTGGGTGCTATGCACAAAGCAGCGATAAGTGCTTTTAAGTGAGATACATGCCTTTATAGCGTGATACTGCCTGCTGTGAGATTCACAAAGCAATGATAACAGTGCAGTATCGTGTTATAATGGCTTTTTTTTCCACTTAAAAGCACTTATCACTGCTTTGTGAATCTCATAGCAGACAGTATCACGCTATAAAGGCATTTATCTCACTTAAAAGCACTTATCACTGCTTAGTGCATAACCCCCTTAGAACTTATTTGGGGACATCTGGTCACTTGTCTAAGTATATACACTAAGGTTTAGACAACTATCATATGGCTACCTACTAATATCTGAGCCACGTGGAGCCTTCCTATGTTACCCTGACTGATCAGCTGGTCCTCTGTGGCTTTGGAACTTTAAATCAACACATTAGATTGGTAATTTAGCCCATTAGATTGTTACATTCATATTGGGACTCTGGAGGCATACCAATATTTTTAGGATCATGGTTCTTCCCCTTAATCCAATTGTGACCGTGTCTGGCGACCATCTTTTTTTCCCCTACCCCCCCCCCCCCCTGATATTCACACTAAGTACTTACTTGGGGATATTGTGGTCAACTGCTAGAACACACACATTTAGGTTCAAAACACCATTTGTACCATTGGGAAATTATTCCTGTTTTAACACAACTAATAAAAGTGACCATCATTAATGAACCCCTCATGAAGTGCATTTCCAGAACTTGTCTGGGGACATTTTTGATCAATCTCTGATTTGACCTATTAAAGCATATACCGCTATATATAGGGTCATGAACTACACTATTGGGAAACTGTCCTAGTGTCTCTAACTTTATGGGTCTCTCATTACACAATACTATACCACCCTGAAACCTTGGAACACCAGTGTATACAGTTACTATCACTCTTATCCTTAGTGTTTATCAGCCCTAGTATTACGCTTGAGGTGAGGGTCTCTCTACATACCCGTACATTTTAATTATTGTGTTCACCTACTTTGGGAACCTATGATCAATAGTGCTTGATCAAGATCAATCTTTGATTTAGTATATGAGTGACTGATACATTTGGGTCATCATACAATATTAGTAGTTGATCCAGAGTGCATCTTCAGCACTCGAACTAGGATCAAAGCTGCATTACAGTTGTTTGTAACACCCATTATTTTAGTTTCTTGGTTGACATTAAAGATTATTTTAAGTAACCCATCTTTACACTATCAGTTGAGTGCCCACACTAGGTCTCATTTTCTTGTTCCTCGTTCTGATACTTATTTACCTAGCGGTGCACCACTGATAACAAATACATTTCAACACTGAAGCGGGGGTACTTGTGCAGTTCACATACAGTATAAATATACCTTCAATAGTAGTGGTGCTTTATGTTCAGGTGAAGTACTGTATATAAATCAAAATCAAAAGATGAAATCCATTTAGAATGCATGTGGACCACATTGTCATTATTTTCAATGTAAGATGAGGGAGCTACAGTATTACAGGTGCTAAATAGGTTTTCTAAACCTTTCCAATGTAATCATTTGAAGCATTTTTGTTTGGATTGCATGAAAGATACTGTATGGTCTTCTATTTAGGATAGCATATACTGTAGTATTTAATTATCGTTTGTTTAGCCTGCCCAATGTTTTCTCCAAAATCTTTCAACAGGCAATTTACTGGGGGAAGGGGGGAACATCACTTTAACTTGTTGTATGATGTGTTCATATTACATTGTAAGATTGAATCTGTTATTTCTACAGATGACATTATTCATAAGGCTGAAGAAGCAGGATTTACTTTAAGTGAAATAAAGGAAACCAGGTTCAGTCGTGAAATGGCATCACAATTTTACAAGGTTCACGAAGGCAAACCATTTTTTGATCACTTAGTTGACTGCATGTCAGAGTAAGTGCTGTACTGTAACTACACCTTGTCTATTCCATGTGCAATGGGGCAAAAATGAATGAGTACTTCAATAGTAGGTGCTCTCTTTTTTATTTGTATTACATGCATACAGTTTATTTATAAGTTAAGCTTTCAATAGCATTGCCCTGGACTGAGATGGCTTCCAGTACTTACCATAAAAGGGTATATAGTTACTAATCAGTGTTCTGCCATAAGGCACATTCTGGCACCGGAAGACACTTTACAGCCTACTCACTGGAAAGAGTCATAGGGTGTTCACTGTTGCTGGAAGATATGTTATAAAACAGCACTGCTTAGTAAATATAAGTTGAAATGTTTAACCTGTATCCATTATGGTATGTTTTTAAAGGTTTAAAATACATGTAAATGTGAAAAGTGACCAGAAAATCTGAAAAAACAACAATAAAATTGAGGCGATGAAGGAATGGCCAACTCCTGTTCTGTGGCTGTATTAGAGACTTTATGTGTATGTAACAATTATTTTAAAAGAAATTAAATAAGAAATATATATTTGTACTTTTTTTTTTTTTTTTTTACTGTGACCTTCAGCAGGAGTATTTTTATTTTGTAGCATTTTCATTTAAAGTTTGTAAAATGGTAAGGGTAAAACATAAAAACCTACAGTACATGCTACCTTCCAACTGTGCTGCCAAAATACACTTGAAGAAGAACCTTATGAGAAACCTATGAGGTTTCGAAAGCTCTGTACACTATCATTTCTTCTATGAAGAATCCTTATGTTTATCGCTAAAGGTATAACAACCTATAGCGATGCCACATAACATAAAACTGTTACATTAGGAAAGTGCAGCAAACAAAAAGCGCGAACCAAAACACCAATAGTATGAGAACTGTAATTTTCCCAGTTAAAGTGAATATAATAGACTAAAAAGTCTAAAAGGTTTAGTAAATAACAAATATCACCCTAAAGGAGAGCTGTAGTTCTTTCAGGAGATGTTTCCCAACATCTCATGTAGCAAGGCAGCAGAAACTTCAAAGTGCAAAACTGTCAATAATTCATGAAAAAGAAAATATACATAGTGTAAATGTGCTATTAATCTGGTGAATAAGTACTATGAAGATATTTTAAATGCCCACTCACGTGGTATCAGAATAAATCAGGCGTTTTCAGCATTAAGTCTGGTCTTGGTCTTTTTGGACGTGGATATGAGATGCACCTTGGTAATTGCTTACATCTTGTGGTGATTTTAACCAATTTTTAACTTTATCATTATCGTAATCCTGCTTATCTCTAGCAAATGTTCTGTTTGATGGAAATGACATTACCTTTTAATTACCATCATGGTGTATTAAGGTACCTGTTAGTCAATGTGCTGCCACTATCGCCGTGATGTCATTTCATAGGACTATTTTAACCACATCACTGCAATTTGGCAATCACTGAAGCCGTGAGGAAGCTCACCACTCGAGTGAAACGCGTAGGGTCTTCCTCTACATGCACCTGTTGCCATTCCTTGAATCTTGGAAGCCAGTACCAAAGCCCACCATCTCAACCTCGGTCGACATCTACGTCAGCAATAAGCAAGCACGACTGGTTACCAGCGGAGGAGAAGCCGGTTACTGCACGAGCGCTTGACCGGACAGCGTGACTTTTAGACCATGAGCTGTCACACTGCTGTTTTACCTACTTGGAGCATGTGAGTGGAATGCTCAACTGTATTTTTATTCTATAAATTGTTCTACATTAGGAAAGTAACAGGGCCACTTACTTGCATTATTATTTACATTTATAAATAATGGAGCTAAGTATTTTCCAAAATGTTATACAATTTTTATGCTATAAAAAGGGAGTCTTCTGAAAAACACCTTTTTCCCTCTACGTCTACCAGGCAGCACCATGGGTTATAGACCACCTACTGAGGTAGGACAGAAAGAATCTTGCACCGCGAGCCATCGAGCAAAGGAGTGGGATCTGACATCACGTCTCACACAGGGGGAGCCTGCAGCAGTTGCCAAAGTCACCCTGCAGCAGTCTGACATGAGTCGGGCATAGGAAGCCACATTGTGGCCGGGTGGAGTCACCCGGAAGAAACTGTTGGGACGAGCAATATTAATTGTTTGTTCTTGTATAGTGATGCTATCTTTTTTTTTTTAAATATTTTTCCTTTATTGGTGTCTTTTGATGCACTGACAGGTATAACAATCACAACATGGCAGAACAGTTTGTCAAAGAAACAAATTACCGGCACATAACAGGGAGGCATTTGGAAACACACAATAAACCTATTTTCCATTTACAGTGGTGAAAAGAGAGGGGATGACGAGGGGCGGGTAGATAGTTGGGAACGACATGGGGAAAAAAGCAGGGGGGGAGGGGTGAGGGGAGGAGGGGGATTGTGGCGGGGGGGGCGCATCGGCCCTCAGTAGTAAGGGTTCTAGTGTTGCAGTAGGGCTAGCACCAGTGTCGGGGCTCCCGACCCCGGCCAAGGCTCCCAGGTTCTATAAAATTGAGGTATTCTTTGCCTCAGCATGACTGTCAGTCTCTCCATGTTCATGACCCTGTCTATCCTTGTAATTACTGTTCTCCTGGAGGGGGCCTTAACTTGTTTCCAGGCCGCAGCGATGCAACATCTGACGGCCATAAGGATCGCAGATGAAAGTCTGGCTATAGGGACAGGGAGGTCTTCAATTGGTTTCCCCAGCACGTAGGTCAGGGGGTCCAAGGGGACCTCTAAGTCCAAAGTCTCAATCAGGAGGCCGTGGATCCGGGTCCAGAACCTCTGGATCTTCAGGCATGTCCACCAAATGTGGGACATGTCACCCCTTTGACCACATCCCCTCCAGCACACGTCGGAGGTGCCTGGGTAGATCTGGCTCAGTCTACTCGGGGTCAGGTACCATTGGAATAGGATTTTGTAGATATTTTCCTTCGTGACTGAGCAAATTGATGTTTTGGTAGCAGCCTCCCAGACATCCTCCCTGTCCTCCAGGTCTATGGGGTGTTTAGGTTTTCGCTCCACTTTTGCATATAGGAGTGGGTGGGGGGGGATTGGGCTGCCTCCAATATTTTGTATACCTCAGAGATTAAGCCCTTCTGATACTCTCCTTTGAGACATAGGGTCTCGAATCTGGAACGCGCTGGGAATTTTAGGCTAGGGGATTGGGCGCTCATGAAGTGCCTAATCTGCAGGTATTGAAATATGGGGAGGTAGGGGGACGATAATTTATTCCTAAATTCTTGAAAGGGCAAGACCTCATCACTTTCCAGCAGATCCGCAATCACTCTGATATTTAGGCCTTGAAATTGGCCGAATTGGGTACGGGAGCAGCCGGGTGGGAAGTCCAGGTTCCCGAAAATGGGGGTGAGTTGTGAGGGGGATGAAGCTAGGCCATGTTTCCCTTTGGTTTTAATCCATGTCGACCACGTGCACCTCATTGCCCCGAGGTCGAATCTCAGGGGCTTTCTGCTTTTGTGGGTCTGAGACCATAGTAGAGCCGAGAGGGGGGTGGGGGACGCGTGATGCGTCTCTATTTCTAACCAGCAATTAGAGGTCGAGGGGTTATTCCACATTACCGCCTGCCTCAGCTGGGCCGCCTGGTAATATCTGACTACATCCGGGGCCCCCAGGCCCCCTCTCGTCTTTGACGCCAAAAGCACCGATCTCGGAACCCTAGGCCTTCGTTGCCGCCAAATAAAGCGGAGAATGTGGGCTTGGATATTCCGCAATTCAGCTAGTGGGACAGGGACAGGGAGGGTCTGAAAGTAATAGAGTAATCGGGGGAGGATATTCATGTTGGTGGACACAATTCTTCCAAACCAAGAGATCTGATGGGCATGCCAGGCCTCGAGGTCTCTCTTGATCTGGCGGAAGAGAGGGGGGTAGTTGGCTTAATACAATGAGCTGTACGAGCTCGCTATCTTTATCCCTAGATATTTGATATGAGAGTTATTCCACTTGTATTTAAAATTGTTTCGTAAGAGTTTCCATGTAGGGTCTGGGAGGGAGATGTTGATGGCCTCAGATTTGTCCGTGTTTATTTTGTAATCAGACAATCGACTAAATTGGTCCAACAGTTTCTCAAGGTTGGGGAGGGAAGTGTGCGGTTCAGTCAAGGTTAGAATAACATCATCCGCAAACAGGGATATTTTGTATTCCCTGTCTGCGATTGGAATGCACTTTAAGCTGGGTTCCGCTCTGATCCTAGCAGCTAGTGGCTCTATGGACAGGGCAAATAGTAGGGGGGATAGGGGGAAACCTTGCCTGGTACCATTTTTGATCTTTATTGGGTTGGAGAGCCCACCTGGGAGTTTTAAGAGAGCGGTGGGGTTGGTATAGAGGGCTCGCACCCCTTCGAGGAATGGGCCTGAGAATGTGATGCTATCTTTTTATGTAGCACTTTACAGAGACATTTTGCAGATACTGTCCCTGCCCCATAGAGCTTACTGTCAGGGTCTCCTAGACCTCCTGCCTAGCCATAGTTCTTCTTTGTCCACCGGGTGTGCTGCTGCCTTCTGTTTGCTCTGGCTTCCTCTGTCTGTCTGTCTGTCTGTCTTCTTGTTGCTCCTCTCTCTGTCTTATAGCTTTGCTTCCTGTTTGTTTCCTCTGCCTTTGTTTCATGTCAGACTCCTATGCACAATCCTCTGTCTTTGATCCTGATCTGTTCCTGTACCTGTATTTGATTCTGTTCGCAGTAAAGGCCCTTGCTGGTAATCTGGCTTGTCCCTGTTTGTTCCCTGGTCTCAGTCCCTGCTCCCTGTTCTAAGTCCCTGCTCCCAGACCTGTCCCTGCTCCCCTGTCCTGTTCCAGTCTCCTCGTTGCCGACCTCTGCTTGTTACCTGACTGCGCTATCTGCCGCCTGCCTCGGACCTCTGCTTGTTACCTGACTGCGCTATCTTCCGCCTGCCTCGGACCTCTGATTGTGACCCCTACTACGCTCCTGCTGTTCCGGCCACCGAGATCCTACCCGCCACAGGAGTCTCCCGTGACACTTACAATTTATGTGGGGGGATTTTGGTGCATGAGGCACATACTTCCTCCATCATGTATCATCAACGCCAATACTTTCGACTCTTTAGAAGACATCGCGCAAGGTCAGTCCGATGTTCCTGAAGGTCTCCAAGTTCCAGAGGGACGGCTCTTCACCGCACCAGCACATCGCAGAAAAGTTCTGGAATGGGGCCATTCTTCTAAAAGCTCCTTCTGACCTTGAGCAAGTTACTTTATCTCCCTGTGCCCCAGCCACCAAAAAAACCACATAGATTGTAAGCTCCATGGGGCAGGGACCTGTGCCTGCAATATGTCTCTGTAAAGCGCTGCGTACAACTAGCAGTGCTATACAAGAACATATTATTATTATTATTAACTAATCAATCACTGGAACAGTTCATCCGTCGCTTCTTCATCTCAGATACCCAGAACAACTGGACGGATCTTTTACCCCGGGCCAAGTTTTCTCATAACAACCTTCACAACGAGTCAACTCAAGACTCACCATTCTCTTCCAACTTCGGCTTTCATACCTCAGCTCTCCTTACTGCAGGACCCAGGTCCAGGGTACCAGCAGCAGACATCAGGATTCTGCATCTTCAAGAGTCCTGGGCTAAGATTCAGGACAATCTCCGTAAAGCAGTCTTTATGCAGAAAAAACAGGCTGACCGACATCGTCGCGAGACTCCTACGCACAACCCGGGACAAAAAGTTTGGTTATTCACAAAAAACAACCTTCACAGCACTCTGGACTTGGTTGCCTGGTTGCAGGTCAGTGGTTATCAACATCCCCACCTCAGCCCTGCAGCCCTGTTTTGTTTGTGGTGAGCACCGTTACACTGTCATTGAAACCGGCATTCATAATTACAGTGACTTCTGCCAGACACGTTAGTGAAACACAGGCCCTTTCAATAAAAGAACCGTCAATCGGTGAAGACAAAGTGAATATGTATATATGTCAATCCATGAAGACAAGGTGATTCTGATGACATCCAAATGCGTCATCATTTTTTCAAACATATTAGGAGATTGAACTGCCTTCAAGTATTGCAAGATGGATCATACAGACAATAGCGGTACCGTATCAAAGATCCAACATGAAAATTCCAAAGCTCAGTCTACAAGAGTGCGAGCGACGTGCTGGGTTGAGAAAGCCAAGGCATCACCAGAGCAGATCCACAAGGCAGCTATATGAAAAATATGCACACTTTCACAAAACATTATTACATTGGATGTACAGTACAGGCATCCCAAGAAGTAGCCCTCGGCAGGAATGTCTTACAGGCTGTAATTGTTATGTTTCCTGTGCCTCTTCTTTTCCCTCCCTATCTATTGCTGTAATAAATCCCATGATGCTGCTGGATGGAGGGAGAGGGAAGGGAAAATTTGGCTTACCGAAAATGTATTTTCCTTCAGTCCATCAGGCAGCACACGTAGCTTTCCCTTCCTTTGTACTATGGTTTGAAAATAAATTAATGTTTCATGGGAATTTGTTGGCGCTTCACAAATAAACGATGATAATGATAATAATAATAAAGAGAACCTTGTTGTCTAAAATGTGTTTACCTAACCATGTACTACTATGAACAATACTGCACAGGTAAAGGGGAGGTGCCCTATATCAGGCTGGTGCAAGCTTTTTCCTGTCCTACCTCAGGAGGTTGAGCCTATAACCCATGGTGCTGCCTGATAGACTACAGGAAAATACATTTTCGATAAGCCAAATTTTCCCTTTATTTTAAAAAGAATATAGCAAATGGAAATATTGCTGTACGATCATTTGCATGTCTTAGACAGGTCTGCAACCCTGCCTTTCACCATTATCACCCAGCACACAGCACTTCCACTGCAGCAAGGGATTCTGGGAAATGACATGCAAATGAGCACACCGTGCCACCTTTTGCTTCAAAACCATTCAACATGGTTCCCCTAATGGCTTAAGCTTGCTGCATGGTCACAGCTTTGAGCACAGCCAGGGTTAAGATGCATAGCCAGTAAACCCACCCACAGACAGACTAATTCGACCTTAATGGGTCTCTTCAGTGTGGGGTTGGTTATACTGGCTATGCAAAAATGAAGCAGGGATAGGTTTTACCATTCTTAGTTAAGTTATGGTGGGTAAAAAAGTGACAAAAACCCTCCACAGCAAAGCATATAGCAAATACAGTAATGTTTCCATTTGCTATATGCTTTGCTGCGGAGGGTTTTTGTCACTGTTTTTTACCCACCATAACTTAACTAAGTATGTTAAAAAGAAAGTAGATTTATAAATAAAGAAAGGAGTGGTGCTTGTGGTTTGTAAATTAAAAAGCAGCTGTACTCTAGACCCCCAGTACTACGATTCTTCAACCATTCTCTTATGTACTGTAAATACTCCTCCAGTACTCCTCCACTAATAGTAACTCATGCACCAATTTATACCAATTTATACAGTAGCATAATGATGCATGAGTTTTACATTCTCTTCTGCAGAGGTAATTCCACCGTCATGGTTTTGACCAAGGAAAACGCAATAGAAGAATGGCGAAATCTAATCGGGCCGACAGATCCAGAAGTGGCAAAGACGTCCTGTCCAAATTCTATTCGAGCTCAGTTTGCCCAAAGTATTTTGCAGAATTCTGTCCATGGCTCATCTAGTGAGAAACATGCTGTGGAAAGTATGAAGTTTATATTTGGGGAAATAAATGTGGACCATGACCATACCACTGAAGGTACTGTAGGGTATTTTGTCTCTAAAATTTATTTGTTTCTAGAATCAACCTCTTTGTTGCATTGTCTCCCTGTAAATTGGTTGCCGAAAATGTTGTAAAAATAATTTCTGCTATTATAGTTTTGTATAAGTCCACGTATTGCAGGAACTACTGCACTCACCAGATCAATCTTCTGGTCTTTTCAACGTAACCTTCAACGGTGCTGGTAATGAGAGGCAGTAGACTGCTGATCAAAATCACATACAGTAAATAAATTCACAACTCTCCTCCGCATCCAACGCCAGTAATGCAAGTAGTAGTTGCTTTTAATTGCAGAGATGTACGTATAAAGATGATTCTTTACAACGTTTTTGCAAGTGACAAAAGCCCAATATTTGCCAATCTAGCCAACTTGTGAACCTCTCTAAATATTAGTTTCCTTCTGTAGGAACTACTGTGTTTTAAAGGCAACATTTCCTTACTCAAGTTCAAAATTGGTTTTGAACAAAACCAAAATCTACCTTATGAATCATAGCTGGGGTCCTGGGATAGAACAAGATTTTGTCATTAGCATTTACATGCCCTGCTAACCGGAACATATCAGGCTACTCTCAATTCCTTAAATAGTGTGATAACTATGATGCAATTGAAAATAAATCACTTATACTTTAACCTTTAGAGTTCATGAGGTCTGCCACAGAACCTCCAACACTTCCAGATCATGGTATTGCTCCAGAAGACACTTCTACTTCAGAAGGGATCGGGCTGGCCACTTCATCGGAGAGTTCATCTGATCATTCCCTAGAAAACGAGGAAGTGTCTATGACATACGGTACTAAATTTGCTTTGTGTCTAAGGTGTAGGTTCTTGAACCAACTTTTAAAAGAGGCCAGATCAGGGGGAAAAATAGGAGTGAAAGGGCCAACAGTGTTATAATATAATTTTGAATACATTTAAAGACATAAAAAATATTATACTTCAAGACTTTCCAAGCTTTTATAACACCTTCACCATATACTGTTGTGCCGACGAGTATTCTAAAGCAAATCTGGGGCAATCACCAACAAGACCCAGGTACATGCTGGGTACATGCTGCAACATTTCAGTGACTTTTCTGCAGACAGACTAATGGCCCATCGGATTAACAGCGGGGCACCTTGACAGTCCCATTTAAACTGAATGGGACTGTCAGGGACCCCTGCTGTGTTAATCGGATGGGCCATTAGTCTCTGCAGAAATGTCACTGAAATGTTTGCAGCATGTACCCAGCATGTACCTTGATCTTGTTGATAGCCCCAGATTTTCCAAGGCAAGTTTAAGGCAAGTTTTAGAATACTCGTCGGCGCACCTGTATATTTATATTACCTTTGCTTACAAGTGAATTGTAGTGTGAAAAATTGTACTTCGCTGCCTTAGCAACTACAATAAAATTAGCATAAGCAGGATACAGTAGATGCCAAAGGCCATGCCCTGCTTATCAGAACATATCAGTCTACTCTCAATACCTTAAATAGTGGGATGGCTATGATGCAATTGAAAATAAATCACTGATACTTTAACCTATAGAGGTCCAGGAGTCTGCCACCGAACTTCCAACACTTCCAGATCATGTGATTGCTCCAGAAGACACTTCCACTTCAGAAGGGATCGGGCTGGCCACTTCATCGGAGAGATCACCTAATCATCCCGAAGAAAACGAGGATGTGTCTATGACATACGGTACTAAATTTGTGCGTAGCTTTGTGTCTAAGGTGTAGGACAGGGTTCTTGAACCAACTTTTAAAAGGGGCCAGATCAGGGGGAAAAAATAGGAGTGAAAGGGCCAACAGTGTTATAATATAATTTTGAATCCATTTAAAGACATAAAAATATTATATTTCAAGACTTTTCAAGCTTTTATAACACCTTCACCATATATATTTATATTACATTTGCTTACAAGTGAATTTTAGTGTCAAAAATTGTACTTGGCTGCCTTAGCAACTACAATAAAATTAGAATAAGCAGGATACAGTTGATGCCAAAGGCCATGCCCTGCTTATCAGAACATATCAGTCTACTCTTAATACCTTAAATAGTGGGATGGCTATGATGCAACTGAAAATAAATCACTGATACTTTAACCTATAGAGGTCCAGGGGTCTGCCACCGAACTTCCAACACTTCCAGATCATGTGATTGCTCCAGAAGACACTTCCACTTCAGAAGGGATCGGGCTGGCCACTTCATTGGAGAGATCACCTGATCATCCCCTAGAAAACGAGGATGTGTCTATGACATACGGTACTAAATTTGTGCGTAGCTTTGTGTCTAAGGTGTAGGACAGGGTTCTTGAACCAACTATTAAAAGGGGCCAGATCAGGGGGAAAAAATAGGAGTGAAGGGCCAACAGTGTTATAATATAATTTTGAATCCAATTAAAGACATATCCCCCCCCCCTCACCCTTCTCTCTCTGTCTTTCCCATCTTCCCCCCCCCCCCCCCTTTGTCTGCCCCCTTAACCCATCTTTAAATAATGAGGAAAACAGTTTATTGGTGTTGACTTGTACAATCCGCAGTCGTATGCCTATAACTTAACTGTCAATGATATAATGCTATTATTGTATGTATTTCTGTTGCAAGTCCCCAATAAATGAACAAGATTGTTAAAAAAAAAGACATAAAAAATATTATACTTCAACACTTTTCACGCTTTTATAACACAATCACCATATATATTTATATTACCTTTGCTTAAAAGTGAATTTTAGTGTCAAAAATTGTACTTGGCTGCCTTAGCAACTACAATAAAATGAGAATAAGCAGGATACAGTTGATGCCAAAGGCCATGCCCTGCTTATCGGAGCATATCAGTCTTCTCTCAATACCTTAAATAGTGGGATGGCTATGATGCAATTGAAAATAAATCACTGATACTTAACTTATAGAAGTCCAGGGGTCTGCCACCGAACTTCCAACACTTCCAGATCATGTGATTGCTCCAGAAGACACTTCCACTTCAGAAGGGATCGGGCTGGCCACTTCATCGGAGAGATCACCTGATCATCCCCTAGAAAACAAGGCTGTGTCTATGACATACGGTACAAAATTTGTGCATTGCTTTGTGTCTAAGGTGTAGGACATGGTTCTTGAACCAACTTTTAAAAGGGGCCAGATCAGGGGGGGGGGGGGGAAATAGGAGTAAAAGGGCCAACAGTGTTATAATATAATTTTGAATACATTTAAAGACATAAAACATTATATTGAGGGGAGGCGAAAAGAGAGATATCCTTTTGATTGGTGCACTCCTAAGAAATCCCAAATATGAGCCGGTGTATGTATTAAATTGGCACTTTACTAGTGTTCGTACCAGCTGAGTTATCTCTTAACAAAATATCTTACTAAACCTTGTTCATCATGTCTAGGGATGATAATGGCCGGTAGGGTGGGTGCTAGGTTAAATGTGTAAGCATAAATACCTGAATATATAGGGTATTTGTATGATAGGTATTGTGACAGGGTAAATAAAAGCCACCAGCTATATGACTGGCAGACATATGTTTAGTCTGCAGGGCAGCAGTGATGAGGTTAACTTCAGCTGGGAAGCTCATGACAATTAGTTGGATCCCAGCTGCCTAATCAAGGTGTGTTAAAAACCCCAGGATGTACAGTACACACATGCAGCCTAGCTGGTCAGGAGACAGGAGTGAAATACTGAAGAGATTACTGATATAAGGTCTGTTTGCAAATTACATTTTTTATGAACTGTTGTGTCCTGCATGCTGGTGAGAAACTGCTTTGTTTGCCATGCTGAAGAAAAACTACTTTGTTTGCCATGCTAAAGAAAAACTACTTTGTTTGCCATGCTAAAGAGAAACTACTTTGTTTTCCACGCTGAAGATAAGCTATTTTGTTTTGTCTGCTGAAGAGAAGCTAGTTTGTTTTGTGTGCTGTATGTTTTTAAGGCTAAATAAATAAGCCTTGTCAAGAGACCCCGCGTGTGTAGTTGCATGTACCCTGCAACAGGTATAAAACTAAGACTAAACTTTAATACTGTACATCATAAAATAAATACACACAAATTTAAAAAAAATAACACATGAGGGTAACTGATGAGTATATCCGTCTGATACAGACACTGCTGATGATGGACGTAAATACTGTATTCCTGTTGTCTAGCTTCAAAGCAATAGACAGACTAATGCTGGTGACTAATGTCACTGTAATATCTCAGTGAGCTATGTATGGTCAATATAGTCAATGAGTATGTCAGCTTTATTCCGCTATTAATTGGAGAACCTGCCTTAATGGTCCACTAGTATTTCAAAAAGAGTTATTAATAGCAGTCTGGTTGCTACTATCTTTCTGTTAGTATAGTGCACTTTTTCGAAACGCTTACAAACTAGTCTTCTTAGCAGAGATTGAGTTGCCAATTAGTATCTGGCTTGATCCTGCTGCACGACACTTATTCTCTCGCACTGACCAGCTACATCAGCATCTCCTGCACTAAGCAGTAAGGCTAAGTCCCCGGTGGTGACGGCAGTGTGCGCGCCACACACCAGACACTCGCCTCAATCAGGCAGACCCCAATGGGTTCTGCTGTCTTGGTTTACGAAGCGCTGTGGCGCATCAACCAGCAGGGAAGACAAGAAATGTGTCTTCTCGTGCGGCGACGCATCACGTTGTGTGCTCAGAACCAATGGCAGCGAAAGGGAGGGGGGGGAGAAGGAGGCGGGGAGGGTGCTCCAAGCCGAAACTCTGAAAACAGAGGGAAATCAGGGAAATCATTGTCCCTGATTTCGTAATACTCTACCACGCTCACTCAAGGGCAAATTGTCTATATGTACTAAGTGTCTACATTTGGCTCTCATTATAGCGTTTACTGGGCAGCAACAGCAGATAATATTGACATCCCTTATTGACACTATTTTAGGTGTACTTTGGTCAATAACACCTGTACAACACCACTGTCTCCACTGCTATTTACAGATGTCTCTACCACACATATTATCTGCAGGTTAGGTGTCTAGATGACCTTACTTAATGCTCCAGTTTTTGCCATACTATCCTGTATCCCATTACCAAGTGTGTCCATGAGTCTGCACCTATGATCAACAGTGTGGGCTATACAGGTTCTCACCATAGACCTGGCTCTGACAGTACTGATGAATGGATTCAGTCACCAGTGCATATCTTTACTAGGGACAGACATCACATAGGTCTAACTAAGCTCGCATTATGTCACACAGTATTACTGTATTTATCCACAGTGTATCAATTGAGTGCGTACCACACGCCTGGATACACTTATATGGAGAGTGTCTTTGAGTGGGCTCTCACAGGCTCCTCTTTCCTATATTACTAGGCAGCTACTATCAGTAGCGTTTGATCCCCAATATTCATTAGGGACCTTACCATATCTACCCACCTAATCGCAGGCGGGTTATCAAGGATACAGTCACGTGCTGTTTAATACAATTTAATTACGTTTAACACCCTATTTTTTATTCATGGTTTAAATAAAGTATATTTTTAAATTTACAATATTACATTCCTTGTGACTGAGTGCTGAAAGACTGGGTCCTTTTTCTTTCACATGATAAAATCATTGTCAAAAGAATGCTCTCAGTGTTGGTACAAGACAGATGGCAGAAATACTGTAATGGATGCTTACGGTGCCACAGCAACTGAGACAGCGTCGTTCGTTCACGCCCCCATTTTGGCCACGCCCCCAGCGCCTCCCATCACTCCCTACAGACCGCAGATAACGGTTTTAAGCTGTGCACATGCCGCCAGGACGCAAGGCACTGCTGCAGCAGCCAAAACCAGGGGCTGTAGCCTAACGGAGACATCAGTGGAGATACTAGCAGCAAGAGGGGGAATCAAAATCAAATGCCTAGTATTGTACAATGTATAGAAGGGGGAATCAGAATCACATGCCTAGTATTGTACAATGTATAGGCATTTTGATTCATACCCTTGCCAGCCCTGCCACTCTGCGTTTATATTTTTGTAATTACGGTTGAATAACTACACTAAGGTTTATCTCCCAACTAACCAAACTTCCAGGTATTATCTGTGTGGATATGTTTAGACTACAGAGTCAGTCAGTGTCTAGCTGATCAACCCAGGGGCAATCAGAATCACTAGTATTACACAATGTACAGACAGGTTGATTCAAACCCCTGCTAGACCTGCCATTCTGTGTTCATATTTAAGTACAGAGCAAACAGCCGCAAAAAGGGTATCGCTTTATTAACCAAGTTTCCAGGAATTAATTTTGGTCTGATTCACACCCTTGCACCCTTGCACTAACTATTGGGTATCTCTAACAGGGACGTCTACAATCTTATATCTATTGGATTGCCTATCTGCACTATTATGTTCATTCTCAAGTTAACAGAGATCTCTCTGGGGCAACCAAGACTGCAATATGAGTTCTAATTAGCCTTTGTGAGCTTTCAATCAGAGAATTGAGAGAAAATAATTCTCAAGTGTTTACTTCTTCAAGCCAGATACTAATTGGCAACTTAATCTCTGCTAAGAAGACTCTAGTTTGTTAGTGTTTCCAAGAGTGCACTATACTAACAGAAAGATAGTAGCAACCAGACTACAATTAATAACTCTTTTTGAGATACTAGTGGACCATTAAGCTATAGGCAGGTTCTCCAATTAATAGAACCTACTGTGAATAGCTTCCACCAGACACCCTTAATATCTCTGCAAAAGGCTCATATTGCAACGCGATTTAGAATCACCTGCCCAGTATTTTACATACAGGCGATCTGATCAATATCCCTGTACAAACTTGATATCTGATACTGTCAGCTGAATAAAGCTGACTTATACTCATTGACCATACATAGCTCATGGAGATATTACAGTGACATTAGTCACAGGCATTAGTCTGGTCTATTGTTTTGAAGCTAGACAACAGGATTATATACATCCATCATCAACAATGTCTGTATCAGCTGGATATACTCATCAGTTACCCTCATGTGTTAATTTTAATTTAAATTTTTTTTTTATTTGAGTGTATTGAAGTTTAGACCTAATTTTATACCTCAGGTATTTGTGCTTACACATTTAACCTAGCTCCCACCTGTCAGGCCATTATCATTCCTAGACATGATGAACAAGGTTTAGTAAGATATTTTGTTAAGAGATGCCTCAGCCGGTACGAACACAAGTAAAGTACCAATTTCATACATATTTGGGATTTCTAAGGAGTGCACCAATCAAAAGGATATCGCTCTTTTCTTCTCCCCCTCTCTATATACAGCAAACTTCCTAGAATGCAAATATACTTAGGTAGCACCCTACAGGTAGAGCGAGTTTTTTTCTCTGTATTTTTGTCCAATAAAAAATATTATACTTCAAGACTTTCCAAGCTTTTAGAACATGTTCACCATAGATATTTATATTACCTTTGCTTAAAAGTGAATTTTAGTGTCAAAAATTGTACTTGGTTGCCTTAGCACCTACAATAAAATTAGCAGAAACAGGATACAGTAGATGCCAAAGGCATCAATGCCAAGACCATTCACTGGGCTGGTTTTGGCCCCTTGACCAGTCAAAGAGTTCTGGTATAGGATTTTTATGGAATGGATAGTTGGATAGCAGCAGAATAAATAAAAAACAGAATTGTTTGTAGTATTTGGTTTTTTTTCCTAATATAATTTTATAAAATTAACTTAGCATGCAATGTGGCTCTCTTAAACCTGAGGACATCTCTGCACATCTTCCATTTCTTGGTAAATTTGTAGATCATGGCATAAATTTTGATATATACACAATACATAAATCCCTATTTTTATTGTCTGTGTTTATTTAGAGGGTACCAATGAATGCAGCGCAGAATCCGAGATACAGACTCAGGCAGAACCGCAGATGTCAGATGACAAAGCACTATAGATGCGACATTCCTTGGTTTGCAGAAATGGTATGCAGAATTATGAGAACGGAACACAACAGTACTGGAGAGTGTTCCTCCGTACACAAATGATAAAAGTATATATTTTTAATACAGGACTGACCGCGTATTCAGCGCTGCACATAGAAATTTGCACGCACGAGTGCCTTCCCCCGAGGAGATTCCAATATAATTTTGGTGCAGGAAGATAAAGTGACTTGTCGAAGGTTACAAGTAAATCCGGCACTACAATTTGAATGAGGTTCACCCTCTTCAAAGGCAGTGTTCTTACCATTAAGCTTTTATATTTCCATAATACATAAAAAGGGGTATATATTAATGGCTTTGTCATATAAATGTTATGTTAATTTAATGTTAACTTTTCATAATATATTTACGTATACTTCTTTGAGTGAACTGTTACAGAAAAAACCTACAGTAGATCTTTATTAAACAAAAAAATGCATTTTTTGTACACTTGATGGCTCTTTGTTTGGCATATAATATGTTCTATTCCCTTTCTGCAAGTCTGTTTAAGTTCTATGTAGCATCATTAATAATTCTATTTTTCTTCCATGTCCTCTGTCAGTCATTACTTGTTTAACTCTTCCATCCAGCTGAGGTAGGACAGGAATTTTTTTTTAAAGACCGCTATAAAAGGTGGCGTCACCCATCCCAGGTCAGTTATTCTTGTCTTACCTAAGCTGAGTGATTGACGTCTGCAGGGAGCTGCAGTTTCTTTGGAAAGTATTTTTATTTCTCTAAACGGGCTGCTATCATGCTGTCCTGATCGAAGCAAGCAGGGGGTTTCCCAACTTTTGCCTTACCTCATGACCTTCCACTTTCTAGCTGCTGGGATGATCCAGCAGGAGCCATAACCAGCACTGTCCTCATCGCTGGAAGACGTCTTCCCCTTGGAGCGGTCTTGTCGGCCTGCATGAGTTTGGAGGAACACAGTGACATTACGACACAGCGCATCTGACACAGAACGTTTTTTGCCGCCAAACAGTCTCCTAGCCTCCGGTACACTTCTGAAGTGTCCCCACCAGGGAAAATCTGGATTTGGGTGCCACTTATTTAAATAGGGGTTTTTTTTTGTTTTTTTCCGTGTTCCTTAGTGAATAGTACAGTATATTATTAGCAGCATGTAGCTCCGCAGGCTGTTATAGGAGACCAGAAAGCCAAGCAGCCTCAGCAAGAAGCTCAGGTTGTGAAGCCTAGAAAAGCAGTCTCAAAAACAAAATGCTTTGTATACTTTGATGTTAAAATACCAGATACCTACCCCATGAGATTTTGTGCAGATTGCAGCAAAAGTCTGCACAAATAATGAATTTAATTTACTGGATGAAGAGACTTTGCTTATGCAGTCTTTTCATAAAACACAGTATAAGGGGTCTTTGAAAAGGCCCAGATCACAGACTTCATTAGATTCGCAGGCTGATAGCCTAATCAATTATTCAGAATAGACAAGAGTTTCAGATCTATGATAATATCCTTTATCCGAAGAAGAGAAGACCCAAGTGAACGCGGGATCCTTCAGGACAGATTCCATAGGCAAGCTCATAAAAAAATATATGTTAAATATTGAGAACTCCAGAGAGCAGCTGGGGGTCCTGGCCCAGATTTTTTAGGCCTCAAGTAGTTGAGTAGAACTTTTCCTTTTCACAGTTCTTCCAAGGACATTGTGAGGATGGAATGGGCATCATTGGACAAGAGAACAGTGATGACTAGAACATTTGTGGAAATGTACCCCTTCAGTAAAGAGGATTGCAGTAGCTGGGGAATAACCCCAAAGGTGGATACAGCAATCGCCAAGATGGTGTAGAATATGATAATTTCCTCAAATAGAAGGTTGCGCAAACAATATATATCTGTTGTGGCAACAGTGAAACCAGCAACAGCAATGACCTGTGTTTCAAAGACCATCAGAATATGGATATCTAATCTGGAAGATAAAATTGAAGCTGGAACATACAGACAGAAATTATTGAAATAATTTTGCAATGCTTTGATTGATATTCGGCTTGTAGCAGGATCTTTGGCATACACAATAGCTGCAAGGAGAACACTATGGCTCAAGCCTTGGGCAGCAGATGGCTCATCCACAAATAGACCACTCTATCATACGGGGGTGCTTAAATCTTCTGGGAGCCCCTAGATTACTTCTAAAAAATGACAGGAGGAAAAGGTCACTCTGTACCCTAGCAGAAAAGATTACAATTTTCTTAATTTGTCAGGCATCCAAGGCAGGGATTCCAGGAGGAAGGATCCTATAAGCCAGACAGGGCCTATAATTGTTGTGATCCACATAAACAGTAGCCCTTGGGGGGTTTCCCTGGACAATTTACTAGCCGGGGGACCATCAAGAAGCAAGATCCCTGTGAGGTGCTGGTGCAGAAGTCGACTCCTGGTCGGCGGCAGACTGTTAGAATTTCTGGATCGTTGGATCCAAACTACAACAGACTCCTGAGTTGTGCAAATTATAGCCATGGGGCATTCCTTGGTGTTCCTGAAAATACCAGGTCATCACTTCAAGGAATCACAGCTCAAACAATCCCAAAAAGAATCTAGCCTTATAACAGGCGATTATAGATCTGTTGACTAATACAGCAATTCAGCCGGTTCCACTTTTTCAGAGATGCAAGGGATTCTATTTGGTCCTGTTTCTAGTGCCAAAAACATCCGGAGGATTCAGAGCAATTCTAAATCTAAAAAATCTATGCCTTTCTCAACATCCAGCACTTCAAGGTGGAGTTCTTTAGGGCTGTCAAAGCAGTGATGTAAAATGGAGCATTTCTAGCCTCAATAGATTTAAAAGACACTTATCTCCATATTCCAATAAAGGAGTCACATCACAAATTCCTGTGGTTTTGTGTGTACAGCCAGCACTACCAGTTTCCGGCACTTCCTTTTGGACTGGCCACAATACCCAGAACCTTCACCAGGTCAGGGCAGTAGTGGCTGCATTGCTACAGCAAAAAGGCAATTTCGTGGTTCCATACTTTAATGACTGGCTGATCTGATCAAAGCTCTGTCAGATCAAGTTGCCATACATCATGTGTATATAGAGCACGAGGTGTATCATGTGCATATAGTGCACGAGGTGTTGGAAGACCATGGGTGGATCATCAATTTTAAAAAGAGTAGTCTTGTACCAGCTCAAGTCATTTGATTTTTGGGAGTCATGTTCAACACACGAGAAGGCCTGGTGTCACTATCCACCTTCATGGTCCACAAAGTTATGACGATATAGAAATCTTTTTAAAGGATCTGGGGCTCAAGGGGGCAAAACACATACAAAAAGCAAAAAAGGAGGGTTTTTTCCCCCAACCTGTCTCCTGCTCTCAAACTCTGCTACGAATACCACTACACTGCCTTCTCTTGCGCTCGACCTTGGCTACGTAACCCCTACTACTCTCACCTCTCCAACGCAGACCCAGCAAACCACGACCACGCATCTGCATTCCAGACGCTACTTCGTGGCCCCAGGTCGGTGTATATATATCCCCACCTCGGCTTCGCAGTCCCGTCCAGTCTAGTCTGCGGTGAGCACCTGTTACAGTGTCCATAAACTGCATATACATTTTTGATCTACTTATTAAGTGAGGATGACTAGCTGGCTGTTTCTCTATGAGAATATGCAGTAGCCAGGCACAAAAAATGAATGACATTCAAGATTTCCTCTATAACTCTAATAGTTTGCAAACTTAGCCGATTGTAATGAGTAAATACTCAAAAGAAGACTCACGAGCTGCTGTACCGAGAATCCTATGAACAAGGGAGTAGATATGTTCAGTCACTTGCAGGGTTCATCAGGCCTGCGAATCCACAAAATACTGGAACATTGAGAAAAAGCAAAATGATGCTGTGACGCACCACCAGGCGTAATGAAGAGCAAGAGGGTCACTTACATGAAAAAATTCCAATTTATTGAATCATGCTAGAAACGGAGGTAAAACACTTCCACCGACATGTTTCACGCTGGTAAAGCAAACAAGTTCTGGAGGTTTGCGCCATATTTTATGCCATTTAAGGTTTTCAGACCACACTGAGATGTTCCCCATTGAGAGTTCTGTCTGACATTGCTATGGAAGTAGTGTATATAAACTGGCAAGGAGGAAAAATGAGTCAGAGTACTCTCAAAGAAGCCCCCAGAATCCTGCAGTAGGCGGAAGAGGGCGTTTCATGCATCTCTGCATTTACATTTGGATAGACAAATGACAAAGCTGACTTTCTTAGCAGGTACACCATACACCCAGGACAATGGGAACCAAACCAACAGGCTTTTAATCAGTTAATGCAGAAATGGGGCCAACCGGAGTTCGATCTGATGATATCAGCACTCAACAAAAAAGTACAGATGTATGTGTCAGAATGACATGGCCCAGAATACATAGCTGGGGATCCCTTCTCGATCGCTTTGGATTTCCATCTTCTGCAGCGTATAATGAACAAGATCAAGAGAGACAGGTCTCGAGTTCTGCACCGTATTGTCACAGATTAACGTGGTTTGTGGATTTAAGATGTTTGTCAATAGAAGAGCCTTGGATTCTCCCAGCATTCCCGGCATTATTGGTTTGTTTTCGCAATCCCCAATTCCTGAGGTCGACGGCATGGAACTTGAGAAAGGTTTCCCCAATAAAGTCATATTAACACTTACACGTTCAAGGAATCAAGTGACATTTAGAGCCTTTTATTGAATCTGGAGGACCGTCATACTCCCCAATATATTGGACTTCCTTCAGCGGGGATTTCAGAAAGGATAGAACCAGCCTCTTTGAAGGTTCAACTTTCTGCACGGGGACTTTCGTTCATAAACACATTGCCCTTGATGCTGATTGTTAAATTTATGGAGCCATTTCTAGAATTAGACAGACAATTAAAATCCTGCTTCGTCCATGGGACCTCAATTTAGTCCTAGAGCAACTTGTTTCACAAACTTTTGAACCAATTTGTGAGCATTCTATTAAGTTACTGCCCATTAAGGTTGTTTTCTAACAGAAATCACCACAGCGCGAAGAGTTGGAGAACTCCATGCTTTAGCTTTTTTTGAACCGTTCTTTCCAATAAAATAGTAATGAGTATCATTCCACATTTTCTGTGCCGGAAATATGGAAAGCTGCAACCTGGTCTTCTTTACACACATTTGGTAAGCATTACCGGTTCGATGTTCAATCATCTGCAGATGTGAGATTCGGAAGGAAGGTGCTTAAAGCAGTTATTCCAACATCCAATTAATGACCACCAGAAGAAAATAGGATATTTAACTTCCAATATTTATTTTTCTTCAAGTCTATCGCAGGGTACTTCCCTCCCTTGTGTCTTTTTATATTTTCCTTATTAATATGTTTGTGCTTCCTTTGAAGAAGGCTTTGACAGAGGATAACTAACTTGGGATTTGTGACGTCCCTTTTTATAGTGGTCTTAAAAGTCTTCTCCTACCACAGCTGGATGGAGGAGTTAGCCTATTGACTGCCATAGAGAACTTGAAGAAGTAGGAACATACTGTAGGAAGGTACATTTCCTATTTTTTGCACATAACTCAGTAGTATGAAATAGAATAACAGAAAAAAGTTTATTTTGCAGTCTTTTGGCTTAACATGTGCCTTTTAGCGTTGTCATTTTTTTTTCATCTTAGCTGTAAAAAAAAAAAAACACAGTTGAGATGGCCAGTATAGCAGTTTTGTGTCAAATTTAAGAAAGATCAAGACATTTCTTAAGTTTGACGAGCACCCTAGGAAACGTATGCCACACTACAGTGTATGCTGTATCCTAAGCTTAATATTCAGGTACTTGTTCTGTAACCAGCCACTGCCTCAAGCTGCCGTATGAAAGGTGCTGTCCACTTTTAGAAGTTATTTTTTTGAATTAGTTTTGTGCGTTTACACTGTGGAGATATCTTTTTATATTTTGTATTATATCACCTGAGTGATCACGTGATCGATCTGTCATCGCGGTGACATGAAGGCAAGAGTCCTACCCTTCCGTTCAGATCATGTAGCGCTAAATGCAATCTACCCTAGAAAACAAGCAATGGTGTAGAGGGTCCATCTTAAGGGCCTCCAGTGTGTCGACCCTCATGATGTACTTTGTAAGTCAATAGGTTACTCAAGGGGTCCATAAGATAAAAATAAATATTTTTAAATCATTTTGGAAAAAAATTCTAAACTAATTTATCATTAGTCTTTTTTTTGTTTTTAATTCCCTCTCTGACCTGGGGGTAACATACAGTGGCGACATCCTTTATTCTAACTCGGCTAGCTCCGCGAATTTCAGATTCGGCCGGAGTGAATTGCGTTATTTTCGCGCCCGTGATTTAAGCATTTTATTCTCACTGTCTGCAATACTGCAATGCCGTGTAAAAACTCATGGGGGCGTTTGCGAGCTGTTGTTAGAAACCATACACTGTATCATTACATATACTTACCTGCCCTGTTAGAGGGTAAAGAGCTACAGTAGCCTAGAATTTATTTGGGATACATACTCTTTTTTGGTCTACCCTTCTGCCCTTCCTCCACCTTATTTTTCATTCGCCGCTAACATAGGATTTGGGTTCCAGGTTTCTGCTCATTCTGACTTAGCCGCGCTGGTTTGAAACGGCTTTCTCCGCCATTACGGTCAATGATAGGACCTTCCTCGCCGGCGTGACCCTTTCTCGTCGCCATTACTGGTCGGACCCTGTTGGGGTCAAGTGAGGGGGTTCCTAACATCTAGGGGCAAAATGAATTTTATTTCTAGGTGCCCTAGAACAGAAGTTCCCACGCCAATTGGCCATGAACTTGATCGAGGCTCTAGTTCCCACGCCAATTGCGCGATTACCCTGACTCCATTCTGTTGCCACGAGAGGGTCGCTATTTGCCATGCAATCCTGCCGGAACTAGGACTACATGGTGACCGAATCTGAGCCCTCTAGGTTGAACAGAACCGGAGTTATGGGTTCCAGGTTTCTGCTCATTCTGACTTAGCCGTTTCAAAGCAGCGCGGCTTTCTCCGCCATTACGGTCAATGATAGGACCCTCCTCGCCGGCGTGACCCTTTCTCGTCACCATTACTGGTCGGACCCTGTTGGGGTCAAGTGAGGGTTCCTAACATCTAGGGGCAAAATGAATTTTATTTCTAGGTGCCCTAGAACAGAAGTTCCCACGCCAATTGCCCTAGTTCCCACGCCAATTGCGCGATCATTGCTCTTTTTTTTGACAATGTTGCCGATCTTGCAGCTTTGCGGTCTGGCAGTAAAAAAACAGTGCAGTAAGCCTCGACATTTGTTACACTGTCAAAGGAGCAAATGAAAACAATGTTAGACAAATCAACATGTTCTTTTATTGGTGGAGTCAGTACAAAAACATTTATTTACAAATACTGTACAATGTTGAAACATTTTAAGTGCACAGCAATTCAAAACATCAACAGGTGTATGGTTTACTGCTGCAGTACATGTGTGAAAACATTTGTCAGTCAGTATGGTTTACAAATAAACAAAAGGGATACCGGCGCCTAATGAGTCCAAAAATAATGGAATCCTGGATATCCAGTAGAAATAGTTCCAGTTCCAAGGAAATCAACAGTCTCTGTATCTTGGGGTATTCAGATATGACTTGATGCAGTGGAAGTAGAACATGCAATGAAAAAAGAAATATTTAGTGCAACACAGTTAAACAATTTATACAGACATAATTGCAACTGGCTGACATAAACAGACAAAACAAACAGACACAACTAGACAAACAACACTTAAGCAAAGCTAATGATAAAAGTTATTTATTAAACTAGATGATAAAAAGGACAAATGGCTAACAGACCGCTCCGGTGGGTTAAAACCTAGATAACACTCACAGGACGGCTGATGGTAATTCGCATAGCACCAATGGGGGCTGGTGACCGCGTGTGGGGGATCCGCTGGGTGCCTCAAACGCCTTGTATTCCTTCTGCGTCTCTCTACTGGCAAAAACCGGAAGTGACGCCGTCCTCGTGGCGGACCGGAAATGACGTGCCGGATGTGACGTCAGAACCTGGCAATCTCCAGTGGAAGATACAGGAAACGGTGATCTGCACCTCCTTGCCCCACAGTCGTTGGAAGAATGCACTCAGCACTTGTACTGCTTGTAAATATAAGCCACCAAATGTCCTATATATAGATAAAAAATGCCCTACGCATTTTGTGCGTCTAAACACACTTCCTCAGGGGATATGAAGTGATGGCAGTGATGCTGGTTTATATACCCTCAAACTTTGCTCTGATTGGTCTGTCAATCAGTGCAATCATGGGTGTAGTCCGTTTAGCATATTAAATCACTGCCATTTGATTCAGCTTTGCATACATGAAAATAACCTAACACAACATTTAACATAACATAAAAACAATGAATAAAAATAGTGACTATTTGGCAATGTATATTATACCAATGATATTTGTCAGTACACAGTAAAAAATATAAAAAAAAAACCCATAGTGGGAACATAAAAAGATAAAGTGCTGAATAAAAAACTTTCACCTGATGTTTATAGGAACACTCCTAGCTCAAAGTCAATATTTAACCCTCTAGGGGATAAAGTTTTTAACTCATATATCCAGTATGCCTCACGCATACTGCATTTTTGTAATCTATCACCACCTCTTGTGCTAGCAGGGATTGTCTCAATGGCCTGACACTTGAGACCGCTAGGATTTTTGTTGTGATGTGTGAGGAAGTGGTGGGATACGCTATGGGTGATCAATCCTCTTTTAATGTTGTATATGTGTTCATACACTCTCCTTTGATACGTTCTTCCTGTCCTTCCCACATACTGCAGGCCACAAGGACACTGGAGTAGATATATGACATAACACATATGACAGTCAATATGTGACTTGATAGGATATTCCTTTTTAGTGACGTTTGATTTAAAACTTTTTACATTATTACTGTACATACATGCCGTACACTTGGAACACTTAAAAAAACCTTTGTCTATCATAGCTCTATTCTCTTTTTGTTGGATTAGTGGACAGTTTGGGGCGATTCTAGTTTTTAAATTTGATGCCCTAGTGAAAATAATTTGTGGTTTTGGAGGTAAAATTCTTGCTAGAACAGTGTCCCTCATTAGAATCGGCCAATGTTTATTAATTATTTTTTTAATCTTAGGTGCCATGCCATTATATTGCGTAATAAACGGTACCTTCTCTGAAAAACTATTTTTCAAATCTTTTTTCTTATATACAAGAAGATCTTCTCTTCTCCAATTAGTAACCTGATTTATAGCCTCATCCAAAAGATGCTCAGGGTAATTCCTATTAAGAAATTTACACTTCAGGTCCTCAGCCTGAGACTCAAAATCCCTGATATCAGAGCAATTGCGTCTCAGGCGGAGGAACTGACCCCTAGGTATATTCCTGATCCATGATGGATCGTGCGAACTGTCAGCTCTAAGGTAAGTATTTGCCTGCACTGGCTTGAAAAATGTTCTAGTATGAAGAGTGTTATTAGTGACATAAATGTGTAAGTCTAAAAAATCAATGTGCTCTGTGCTGTGATTAAAAGGGAACTGAAGATTTTTGTCATTATTGTTTAAATAAGTGAAGAAGTGTTGTAATTTTGTGTCACCGCCGGACCAGATGAAAAGTACGTCATCTATGTAACGTTTCCAGAGCACCAGGTCTGCCCCATATGGACAGTTGTTCCAAATGGACCCTTCTTCCCAACTGTCCATAAAGAGGTTTGCATAACTTGGGGCAAACCTGGTGCCCATTGCGGTTCCACAAACCTGATTATAAAACTGTGAGTTAAAAGTGAAATAATTATGTGTTAAAATAAACAGAATACTATCAACCAAAAATTTTTTCTTAGCAGATATCAATAAGTCAGTAGAATCCAGTTTTTGAGACACGGCCCTGCAGCCCATTTGATGATCTATAATAGTATACAGTTTATTTTATTTATTTATTTATAAAATATTTTACCAGGAAGTAATACATTGAGAGTTACCTCTCGTTTTCAAGTATGTCCTGGGCACAGAGTAAAACAAAATAATACATGGTTACAAATACAGTTACATAAATGAACAAGGTATACATTATATACAAGACATTGCATGCACAGTTAAAGAAAATATATATTATGAGCGTATGAAACAGTTACAGACCAGATTAAAGTGTGAGACAGCCTTAGATTTGAAAGAACTTAAGCTGGTGGTGGATATGAGAGTCTCTGGTAGGTTGTTCCAGTTTTGGGGTGCACGGAAGGAGGAGGAACGTCCGGATACTTTGTTGAGTCTTGGGACCATGAATAGTCTTTTGGAGTCTGATCTCAGGTGACAGGTACTGCATGTGGTAGGGGTGAGGAGCTTGTTCAGGTAGCTGGGTAGCTTGCCCAGAAAGTATTTGAGGGTGAGACAGGAAAGGTGAACTTTGCGCCTAGACTCTAGTGATGACCAATCTAGTTCTTTGAGCATTTCGCAGTGATGTGTGTTGTAGTTGCATTGGAGAACAAAACGACAAATTGAATTGTAGAGGGTGTCAAGTTTGCTAAGGTGGGTTTGAGGAGCCGAGCCATATAGTATGTCTCCATAGTCAATAATTGGCATTAGCATCTGCTGTGCAATACGCTTTCTGACCAGGAGACTTAGGGAGGATTTGTTCCTGTAAAGTACCCCTAGTTTGGCATAGGTCTGGGTTGTCAGGGTATCAATGTGCATCCCGAATGTTAAGTGGGAGTTAAACCATAAGCCCAGGTATTTAAAACTAGTGACAGGTGTTAGGGTGGTGGTAGCGTTGGTTCTAATCAGGAGCTCAGTCCCTGGAAGCTTTACAAATTTAGTCTTGGTCCCAAATACCATTGTTACAGTCTTGTCAGTGTTTAAAAATAGTTTGTTTTGGGAAATCCAGTTTTCGAGTCTCAAAAAGTCAGACTGAAGTATGTGTTGAAGGTCAGAGAGGCTATGGCTGTGTGCATACATGATTGTGTCATCTGCATACATGTGTATTGAGGCTTCCTTACAAGCTGTGGGAAGATCATTAATGAACACTGAGAAGAGTAGGGGCCCCAGAACAGAGCCTTGCGGTACACCACAGGTGATATCCAGGGGGTTGGAGTTAGAGCCTGAGATGGACACATGTTGGGATCTTCCTGATAGGTAGGACTGAAACCAGTTTAAAGCATGTTTCCCTATTCCAGAGCTCTGGAGTTTGTTAAGCAGGATAACATGATCAACTGTGTCAAAAGCCTTTGCAAAATCTAGGAATACTGCACCAGTGAGTTGTCCCCGTTCCATTCCACACTGGATTTCATTGCAAACTTTTAGCAGGGTAGTTACGGTGGAGTGTTTGGGACGAAACCCAGACTGGAATTGGCTAGGGAAATTTGTCTTGGTGTAGAAATCGCTTAATTGGGAGTGGACACATTTTTCCATAACTTTGGATAGAATTGGGAGAAGTGAGATTGGCCTGTAGTTTGAGACAGTGTTTTTGTCCCCACTTTTGAAGATTGGGACAACTCTGGCAGTTTTCCAGGTCTTAGGGATATGGCCTGCAGACAGGATAGAGTTGACTATGGACGCAATTGGTTTGGCAATGGCTGGGGCACCAAGTCGTAGGAACCTAGATTGTAGTAAGTCGGGTCCACATTGGCTGCTTAGTTTTAGTTTGAGGAGCGCTTGTGTAATCTCCTCTTCAGATACTGGGCTAAATTGAAAATTGTGGGCAGTGTTGGGAGGGGTTGGGACTGTAGGGATACTCCCAGGATAAGATTCATGTTTGGGGTTTGTGCTGCGTTTCGCTAATAAGTTAGTGGCACACCCCACAATGTAATCATTGAATGCATTTGCAATGTCAGTGGGGTTTGTCAGAGTAATATCCCCCTTAGTGATATTACTTGGTTGTTGATGGTTAGGAGCCTGGAATATATTGTTGATAACCTTCCAGAAGTTACCTGGGTTTGATGTATTTTGGTGGAGATTGTCAGAGTAATATTGTGCTTTTGCATACCTTGTTTGCCTTGTGCACACGTTCCGCAGGCATCTGTAGTGATTGAGATCCTTGGTAGTGCCAGTTACTTTGTAGCTTTTCCACAAGGCATCCCTGAACTGGTAGAGTGCTATAAGGTCAGGTGTAACCCATGGAAGGTGGGCACCCCGTACCCTTATTCTGCGTAGTGGAGCATGGGTATCGCAGAGTTTTAAGAACTTGGATTGGAAATAGTCGAGCGCAGAATCAGGGTCGGGAATTAAATCGATTCTGTGCCATGGGCAGTTGGTAAGGTCATCCAGAAACTGTTGTGGGTTAAAGTTTTTAAATGTTCTAGTGAGGAGAACTTTAGGGCTTGAATGGGGCGGTTTAATTTTCCTTACACAGTACACTATTGCATGGTCACTGAAAATATCAGGAAGGATGCCAGAGGATTGGATTCTGCTGGGGTTTGAGGAGAGAATCCAGTCTAGCAAGGAATGGTTATGCGACTTCAGGTTTATTCGTGTGGGTTGGGAAATGAGTTGCGATAGGTTAAGTGACTTGAGTTGTATCTGGATTTTGTGGTTTTTAGGGTCAAGCCAATTGAAGTTGAAATCCCCTAGAACTAGCAGCTCACTCTTCTCATTCAGAGAGGAAATGGAGGCAAGAAATTGGGTGATATCAGTCAAGGATTGTAGAGGGGCTTTAGGGGGGCGGTAGATGCCAGCAAGCAAGATGGGCTTAGAAAAGGGGAGGCAGATTTTGCCAACTAGAATTTCAAAAGAGGGTGGACTTGGTGGGCAATGTAACAGTGTAAATTGTAAGGTGTCTGCAATATAAAATAACACCCCTCCTCCTCTCTTTGACCTATCTCTCCTAAAAATGGAGTATCCCTGAATGGCGATATTTGCATCAGGGGTTTTAGAGGATAGCCATGTTTCTGTAAGAACGATGGCTTTGGGTTTATGCATAAGGCACCATGCCCTTAGTTCATCCAGTTTGGGCAGCAGGCTCCGGATGTTTATATGGGCGACAGATAGCCCTTTTTGGAATTTAAAGGTGGAATTCTCAGGGGCATGGGACAGAGCTGAAATGGGAGGACCTGGGTTAGTTTCAACATCACCTGCTAGAGAGAGTAATAGTATGAGTAGAAATTTGGGTAGTTGTTTGCAAGTTGTAAATTTGTGGTGTTTTCCATTTGAGTGTGCGGTGGTTGGTGTGCTGGTTTTTAGAGTTCTCCACCAACATTCAGTAGATAGTGCAAGGCTTTTGAGTAGTCCAGGGTGTATGGTGATGTTGGGTGTGGACCAGGATGGAGGAGTTTGTAGTGGATAGAGGGAGTAACATCTCCATGAGGCCAGGAGAAAGAAAAAAGTTAGAAGACATAGCAGGTTCATGATGCCAGAGGTAGGCAGTGCTGCAAGGAGCTGTTGTGAGCAGAGTGAGTGTGTGCAGACTAAACAGCAGGGGTGGGCCTGTACCTTGTCAAGTGTTTTGCTGCATTGCAATGCTAGGGTCAATTCAGGGTTTCAGTGTTTTGTGCAGTCAGTTTTGGGAGAGGCTGCAGTGAAAGAAGTTGTAAAGGGGTGGGGGGTTAAACTATGCAGGCTAACAAGCATGGGATCATAGTGTGATCTGAATAGCTTACCGTTTGTTGTCTTGAGTTAAAGAGTTTGCAGAAAGAAGCAGTCCCCAGTCACCTCTAGTCAAACTGTAATCTAACTGTTTTTATCACTTAAAAACCTCACTTTAAATGCCTCACTGCCTAATGCAGTTCCTGCCCAATGCAGCGAAGGTGTTAGTATTATACACAAAAAAAAAGTCACATGACCCTCCCCCTCCCCAATCAGTCAGCTTGTTCCATTTGGTCAATTAACAGCACAGAGTTAAGAGGAAAAAAAAAAAAAAAAAACTTTTTACATTCAAACATACTAACTTATATATCAATTCAACAAGGCCAGATTCAGTCTTATACAGAGGGTTTCAACATCAGGAACATACTTATATATCAATTCAACAAGGCCAGATTCAGTCTTATACAGAGGGTTTCAACATCAGGAACATACTTATATATCAATTCAACAAGGCCAGATTCAGTCTTATACAGAGAGTTTCAACATCAGGAACATACTTATATATCAATTCAACAAGGCCAGATTCAGTCTTATACAGAGGGTTTCAACATCAGGAACATACCTGTGAAGAGAATGCAATTAGATCCATGTCATATCAGCTGAGGTTATTGGTTATTGGTCTTGCATGAAGAAAGTGAGTATATTAACTATATATATATTAACTGTAGTCTAACTGTTTTTATCACTTAAAAACCTCACTTTAAATGACTTAACGTCTGCTGTCACCAACATATAATTTGGCTGCCACTCTAGATCTTGAAGAATTTGAAGAACATGGGTCATGTCTCTCAAATAGGATTTACTCTGAACCACGTGAGGCTGTAAATAATAATCAATGTATTGTGATAAATTAGAAGTTAAAGATGATATACCAGAAATAATAGGTCTACCCGGTGGTGCTGTGAGGTGTTTGTGTATTTTGGGTATAAAATAAAATAAGGGTGTGCGTGGATGTGGTATAGATAAGTAGGCTAACTCCTCCTCAGTAATAGCTTTATTTTCCAAGCCAGTGCTAAGCAGAGCTTCTAGGTCTTTTTTGTATTGGTCAAGGGGAACGTTACAGAGGGGGAGGTAGGTGGCCCTGTCGTCCAACAATCTTTTGGACTCAGCTAAATAATAAGATCTATCCATAACCACTATACCTCCCCCCTTGTCCGCAGGTTTAATGACCAACAATTCATTGGACTCTAATTTCTGTAAGGCTTCTTTTTCTTTTATGTTCAAATTGTCATCTTTGATTTTAAATGATCGACTGGAATCCTCCAGATCCTTAGTGACCATGTCGACAAATGAACTTACTAAGTGCCCTTGAGCAAATTTGGGATAAAAGGTAGATTTCTTTTTTAAGCTACTAGATGCTGGTGAATCTATTATCACCTCTTGATTGGTACCGATTTGACTGGAAATGGCATCCTTAATAAAATACTTTTTTAAGGCCAGTTTTCTTGCAAATTTGTGGACATTTATATACAGGTTAAAACTATTAGGTCCGCATACTGGAGCAAAGGTGAGTCCTTTCCCTAGGGCACGTCTTTCCACATTACTCAAAGTATGCTGGCTAATATTAAAGATATTAGATTCTTGTTTGCGCCTGCTTAGTCTAGATCTACCAATACCTCCTCTCCTTCCTCTGGCCCTGTTTTTCTTTTCTTGAAGTTTAGGGGTCGGATAGGGTCCACATGAGGTTTGATGATTTCTACCTCTGGGAAAATGTGGTCCCTCTCCTTCCTCCACTCTAAAAAAGAAAAATTGGGTTTGTTAGCAGGGGTAGGTAGGGGTGTATATGAGACACTATCTGTCTCACTTCCTGACTCTATAACCGTTAAGACAGTATATTTATTACTCATAACAATAGGCACTTGTTGTGTCTTTGTTATTAGATCATACCGTTCTTTGGCTTTCTTTTGTTGAAGATAAAGGTTTTTGTTGTGTGTAGGTAATGGAACTTGAATTGTTTGGCTTGGGACTAGAATGTTACTGCTAGATGTTTGTAAAACAGTAGCATTATTTCTAAAAGCTGTTTTGGCCTTATGTGTCCTTGTGTTTTTGTTTTCTTGCATTGACGGAACTTGTCTATGTTCTGTTGTTCTATTACTTTTAGTGTTAGTGTTAGAATGTTCTTTTAATTTCTTATTCCATGTACGTTGACATCCTGTGTCATAATCTGTTTTATCTCTGAAAAATTTCCTTTGTTTGGTTTGGACTATCTCTAGTTCCATTTGGTCTAGTCTTTTTTTGATAGTAGGTTCCAGTAAAAGTAGCTCATTGCTATCTTTGAATGGTTATAATTGATTCTCTAAATCTGATATCTGCTGATCTAACAAAATTAAAGACTTTTTACGGTAATAGATCAATAATTTCATCAAGGAAAATGAACATGAGTCCAAAGTCTCGTTCCATTCCTTCATGAAAGCAGTGTTCTCCTTATCAGAAGTTGGTGACTTTGACACCCTTAAACCTCTTGGAATGCGGTGATTCTCCAAATATTTACTCAGTGTGGTTACCTCCCACCACTGTTTACTTTCAATGGTGAGAGCCTGTTCCAACTGTGTCAATATTGGATGAAAATCTCCCTTACCATTCTCTGTGGTATGTATGGAATTTGGGTCATTAAAAATATGATCCACATTAGCACTCCTACGTGCTCTAAAGGAAAATAGAGAGCTCATTCTAGAGCAAAATGATAAATGTGCAAATAATAAATAATATTAATTAATACAGAAAGCAGCTTACATCAATATATACAAAAATACAAGATGGGAAAGGGGAGTGATGTATAATAGCGCTAATGGGGATTACAAACAATTGACCCTACTCTAAGGGTGAGCCCTATGGTTGCAAGGCAGCCTGGTGGTAACCTGACAGTACAATCAGAATAAACAGCAAATAAACAAAAGAGATACCGGCGCCTAATGAGTCCAAAAATAATGGAATCCTGGATATCCAGTAGAAATAGTTCCAGTTCCAAGGAAATCAACAGTCTCTGTATCTTGGGATATTCAGATATGACTTGATGCAGTGGAAGTAGAACATGCAATGAAAAAAGAAATATTTAGTGTAACACAGTTAAACAATTTATACAGACATAATTGCAACTGGCTGACATAAACAGACAAAACAAACAGACACAACTAGACAAACAACACTTAAGCCTTTTAGAGATGGGAGCTTACTGCTTACAGCGCATGAGTCACCCTACCCTACCAACCCCCTCTCTCCACAGACTCGTTAATCTTCTGAATATTGCCATTGTGTTCTTAATCCGCCAATAGCCGAGCGACAAAGCTCAGTGCACCTACGTGTAATCACACCATCCCCCCCCCCCCCCCCCCCAACCCTTAGAGGCTTTTGGAAAATCCCCTCTCGAATTTGAAATGTAATTGTAAATGTAAATCTGATGTGCACAGCATTGTGAGAATTGAGAGTAAAAAAAACATTAACTGATTCATGTTGTTTTGTCATTCATTCTTATACTGTCGGGGGGGGGGTGGTTGTTGTCAATGATTATGATTAGCAGGAAAGTGAATAAATATTTATTTTATTTTGGCAGGACCCAAAAAATACAAATATAAAAATAATCATGAATAATACATACTGCAGCCTTAATTAAATTCTTCTGGCAGATTGAAATTGGATAACCATTTAGAAAACATTTGTAAAACATGGGGAAACATGAATAATGCACATTTATAAGAATATTATTTAATAATATATACTGTAATGTAATGTATAATATATATACTGTATACTGTATATACTGTATAGTAATATTATTTTTCCCGTCTTTATCTTTTCCTCATTCTGTCTACAGTACAGTAGTTCATTGAGAGAGGAGAGGTTTTGTGTACATCATTACTGCTGTTTATATACTGTACATTTTACTGTACAAACAGATGAGACTGGACACAAAAACCCACCTCCTCCCAGGCCACCCGTTTTTTCCTGAAACGACAAGAAAACAAAAAATTAGTGCAGTTACTGTACTGTACTGTACTGTATGTGCGTACTGTATTATGGCATTGTGTGATGTGTAGAACTACTGTAGGTGGCTGGTGCTGCTTTCTCTGGAAAGAAAAAAATTGAGCAGTTAGTAGGCAGTTACTGTAGTACTGTCAAACTACACAGGCGACACACTTTATTCGAGCTTGGCTAGTCCCACGAATTCGGGTATACCCGGGTGTATTGAGGTTTGTGACTGTTTTCTGCCCGAGTGCATTGAGGTATTTTCCAGACAGGGATTGAAGCATTTTATTCCCGCTGGCTGCAATACTGCACAGTATATATATATATACTGCATTACAATTCATGAATTTATGCCATCTGGTAGACAAGCGAAGCATTGCAGCCTATTAAATCCTAATCATTATCATTTAACAGATCAGCCGCCCGTCAGCCAGGCATGAACCCAGGCTGGGAAGGCAAACGCAACGGGGCTTGTCAGAGGTGAGGAGCGGCGCATTCCAGGTATCTGCCAGGTACATACTGGGTATTTGCTCGAATAAAGTGTGTCGGTGCAGTAGTCTACTGTATACTGTATCTACTGTATACTCTGACTACTGTTAAATTCTATGTACTGTAACCTGATGGCTGGTGCTGCTCTCTCTGTAAAGAAAAAACTAACTACTGTATACTCTGACTATCTGGAAAGAAAAAATCTGTGCCATACTTACCTGTATCATACTGTACTTACAATACTACAGCACAGTACTACTTTCCTGATGCTTGCCCATTACGCGCAATGACAATGGGCAACACAGTGGCAATATGGTCTATATATTTATTGCAGCGTTCCACGGTGAGTACATCGTTCCAAAAACTCATTATGCCTTTCAACAACTCGTCCTTTTTGGAGGGTTTCGCCACTTTCCGGATATGGTCCTTCAGCTGATGCCAGACCATTTCGATCGGATTGAAGTCTGGCGATCTGTCATTGGAAAAAAAGGACAATTGGTTTAAGAGCTAAAAACAGTGGGGAACAAAAATGGGACACGGTCTACTGCACTTACTCCGCTGGCGTCTTCACCCAGTTGATGCCGCGCTCAAGGATATGCGCCGTTGACGCGGTGTGCTTCGGATCGTTGTCCTGGTAGAAGCGGTGACCATTGGGGAACTCGCGTGTGATGTATTGCACTCGGGCACAATGTTGTCTTGGAAGAAAGCTTTATTCATGATTCCTATAGCAAGAAAAGAAAAATGCTCAAAAAACTGCACAATAGTACAGTACAGTGCATACAGTAAGGCAACACTAGTAAAGTACAGTGCATTAGGCGACATTATATTTGATAAATTTTACCTTCAAAGATGACAATGCAACCCGGTCCACGCCTAGAGATGGCACTCCACACATGCAGCTTCACAGGGTGTTTTGGCCGCGGCTTTAAAGATAAGCGGCCTTTTTTGTGGAATGCAAAGCTTGCAAATCTCTCCAGCGACACAGTAGACTCATCAGTGAAGATGCAATCCTGGAAAGTCTCCCCACTGTCGATCCATGCCTGGGCCTGGACCACCCTTTTGATTTTGTTTGCGTCCCGTATCATGGGGTACGCTCTGTAATGACAAGGAATAAATTATTTTAGCGGTACAGTACAGTTTCCTAAACAACACTTTTACCTCCTGTACTTTCCAGTACTAACCTCACACGTCCATATTTCCATCCAATGCTGCGTCTCATCTTCTTTATGCTGCTCTCGGATACAGTCAGATTGTGCTTTTCCAGCAGAGTGTTTTTAACCCTTAATGCACTCCTCTCATCATTCTCCTCACTTATTTTGTCCACCAGAAGAGTTGTCTCCCTACAATGTAAAGAAAATATATTGTTTTATTAATATGCAGCAATATAAAATGTATATAAATATAATGTTGTAATATAAATATACCAAAAATATATACTGTTGTACGATAAATAGAAATATACAAAAAATGTATACTGTTGTACTATAAATATAAATATACAAAATATATATACTGTTGTCATATAAATATAAATATACATCCTATATATACCGTTGTACGATAAATAGAAATATACAAAAAATGTATACTGTTCCACTATAAATATAAATATACAAACTATGTTGTAATATAAATCAACAGAAATAACAACAGTATTACAGTAGATACAGAACTGTACTGTAGATGTACTGTACTGTATGATCAGTACAGTACGTACAGTTTTCTATATTTTTTTGTTAAGTTTTATAAATATACTGTACTTACGCGTTAGTTACCCTTGGTGCCCTTTTGCATTCTCTGTTTTTTCCGTATGCATGATAGCACACGGTGGTTGGTGGCACAACGAGGCCAGAAGCAGCTAACCAGCGTTGGATATCAGCAATTCGGTGTCCGCTCGTGTACATCTCCTTAATTCGCATGCTGAGCTCCTTTGAAATCTTTTTAACAGGCATTGCTGCGAGTAGAAAGAAATACAAACACAAGAATGTATATTCGATGTTTAGTCGATGTGTATTCTATGTGCAGTCAATACACAAAATGGATGGTGTATTTATACGGTAATGACTCACATTAGAGTGCGCCCACTTTCAACACCTGTACCTGGTCGCCATGCATAAAAGGTTACACACTTTGCATAGCCCACCACTCCATGATCTTTAGCTGAACTTGCCCTTGTCCAGATACTGCATTGTGCCAACTCTCTTCCATGGAGCAACCCCGATTCTATGGACGCAGGAACCCACTCGCCTCTGCCGTGCCCACTCGCCTCTGCTGTGCCTGTCAAGCTGAAAAAGCGAAAGGCGGCAGCCGTTTCCATTCCAAGGCCAAAGCGACAGGCTAAGGCCAATAAAGAAAACCTTCTGCTGGCCCCAAAGGCTAAGGGTTTTCTTAGACGTAAGTCTCATTATGTGAAGAAGATATACGGTGATATACTCTCGAAGCAAAACGAATGGCAGCCAACCCATCGAACCCGCAGACCACTTCCTCACATATGCTTCAACGACTCTGCTGTAGCTGTCCCGGAAATCTTCAGCCCGTCTTCTCCACCCCCATCTTCTCCGGTTCCATCCGACGACGCTGCCGCCTCTGAAATCCACATGTCACTGTCTCCTTTGCTCTTGGACGACTCTGCTTCTCGCCCGGAAATCCAAAGGTCACTTTCTCCATCCCTCTTCGACGACGCTGCCGCTTCTCCTCTATCGGGTATCCACAGGTCACCTCCTCCACTCTTCCTCGATGTCGATGCCGCTTCTGTCCATGGAACCCCCATCTCATCCTCCGTTGCACCCATCCCCCCAGATGTCCAGACGCCATGCACAAGAAGCCGCTCGTTAGACCGGATGCTGAATGGGATAAGTGTGGATCTCCCCGGGAATTATATTGTGCTGGCAAAGATAGATCTGCTTCTGGAGACAATGTTAAATGTGGAGCAACGGATGCTACAAATGGATCAACGGATGGATCGACGGATGGAGAAGATAGAGGCTGACATAGCGGGCATACATTATTTGCTCGGTGCTAATGCCCCTGTTTCCCCGACGCCGGAGCAGGGGGGTGACATGGATGTGATGAATGGGACCTTCGACCCCCTTCCATCACCAAGCGCACCCCCTCCACCAGAAGATGTAGTGTACATGTATGCCGTTGAGAAGGACATGACAACCCCGTCAAGACCACGCCAGGAGACAACACGGCGACCACGACTGGAGGAAAGCTTCCTCCCAGACAACCTATCATCGCCCGTCGCCTCAAGCACACCCGCTCCCAAAAGACACACACCCGCTCGCATCGAAACGGTGCCCGACATCACCCTGTGCGATTTGCCACTGAAGCTCAGGGAGAAGTATAGGGTGATGAGTGCTGGTGCACCCCACAAGTATGCCTTGTTCATATTTAAGCACCATGTTCCCTACTCTTTGTATTGCGACTGGGCCTTCAAAGTGAACTACGATGGGAATCGCGTAAAAAAGGCACTTCCTGTCAATTTAAGGAAAAACATTCGGGATGAAATGCGGCGCTTTTATCCAATTACAGATCCTGTAATGAAAGGCATTAGAGACTGCATTAATGGCATTTTGCACCATGCAAGGCATAGGCCATGGATGGACAATGTGGAGGACTTTCAGTGAGACCACACTGTTGTGCTGAACTGTATTATACTGTACATGTTTTGCCCTACAGTACCTGCTGTACTTAAACAAAGGAGATGTTGTTGTGTGCTTTTTTACACAGGACATGCACGACTCCAGTCCCTGGGGGCCGGCCGAAAACAGGCACGGTTTTCAAGGTTGCCCTGAAAACCTGCCCTGTTTGCTGCCCTCTAGGACTGTACTGTCGATGTTTTGAATTGCTGTGCACTTAAAATGTTTCAACATTGTACAGTAATTGTAAATAAATGTTTTTGTACTGACTCCACCAATTAAAGAACATGTTGAATTGTCTTACATTGTTTCCATTTGCTCCTTTGACAGTGTAACAAATGTCGAGGCTTACTGCACTGTTTTTTTACTGCCAGACCGCAAAGCTGCAAGATCGGCAACATTGTCAAAAAAAAGAGCAATGATCGCGCAATTGGCGTGGGAACTAGGGCACTTGGCGTGGGAACTTCTGTTCTAGGGCACCTAGAAATAAAATTCATTTTGCCCCTAGATGTTAGGAACCCCCTCACTTGACCCCAACAGGGTCCGACCAGTAATGGCGACGAGAAAGGGTCACGCCGACGAGGAGAGTCCTATCATTGACCGTAATGGCGGAGAAAGCCGCGCTGCTTTGAAACGGCTAAGTCAGAATGAGCAGAAACCTGGAACCCATAACTCCGGTTCTGTTCAACCTAGAGGGCTCAGATTCGGTCACCATGTAGTCCTAGTTCCGGCAGGATTGCATGGCAAATTGCAACCCTCTCGTGGCAACAGAACGGAGTCAGGGTAATCGCGCAATTGGCGTGGGAACTAGGGCCTCGGTCAAGTTCACGGCCAATTGGCGTGGGAACTTCTGTTCTAGGGCACCTAGAAATAAAATTCATTTTGCCCATAGATGTTAGGAACCTGGCACTGTATACTGTAGAACACACACAATGTAAATGATACTGTACATGTAGAATAAATGCATAGTTTTATTTTTCGTTTTTTTTACACAGTATACTGTACGACCGGAACAAGGGCAAAAAAACTGTAGACGTGGGGTTTTAAATCCGATTCAGCAATGTGCAGGCATTGTCACACAACGCGATATTATCCATCGAAATCCCCCCATTAGTCGTTTTCTTTTCTGAGGAAAAACAGAAAGAAAAGTTTTTATGTACAGTAATGCTCAGCCCCCTAAAGAAGTACCCAGCCAGCCCCACCAATAATTTTCTCCTGTTCACATGCGCATGTGCCTAGCGTTCCACCAATTGTTCAGTATCTGCAGTACAGTACTGTAGAAGCCGCTCAGCCAATAATATTGCTTACAGGAGAATCGCTTGACTTTGGAATCGCACCGATATTTATACAGTATTGTCAAAATAAAAAAAACACAGAAAATAATACGGCAACAATACTCACCATAGTATTTCCCATTCAGCTGGCGCCGGCGCCGGTCCACTGCCAGTCCAGTGTTCTTGATCATCCACGTCGATAGTTTGCAGCGGGACTAGTCCACCTTTAGTCAGCTGGTGAGGCTGGAAATCGCTTAGGTACATGCTAGCTTCATCAAAACTGCACGCGAAATCCGGCTCAGCCTCAGGCTCAGGGTTGTCACTGACGGCGGAACCGTCATTGGAAGCCGGTGCTGGTGCATTGCTTGGCAGCGACTGTCGTTTCTTAGTTGGTTTTAACATGACCCTTCGCCTTTTGCCGCCTTTATGATCATAGATACCGCAAAAATCTGGTGATACACACCAATACCCTCCAACAAATTGTGGCTCAATACGATGAAAACAGGGGTCGCTACATAACCTTTTCCTTATTGCACGCTTCCACGTATGAGGAGCTGGCAAAAATTTGTAAAAGTCATAGTTTTCGATAAAATACTGATAAATTTGAACAACTGTTGCCATCTTATCCTCTGTTGCATTAATCGCGGCCCATATCAAATACGCGTAACTTCTGTCGGGTTTTTGGAAAGCGGGCTGCACTTGAACACTCATGGCTGGCTGGTCCCTGGAGAATACTGTAAGCGAAACTGGTCTTTGTCTTTCTTTAATATGAAAAGCCTAAATTGATACATTTTTGCAACCTCTTCCTTCAGTCTCAAGGCCAAGTTACAATAGCACACTGTGGTACAGTATCTTTTTTAAACGAAACACCTGCAAGCCGACACATTACTGAAGCGCATGCGCATTACAATTCATGAATATCTGCCATCTGGCGGACACGCTAAAGCATTGCAGCCTATTAAATCCGAACCATTATCAATAAACCCATCAACCGCGCGTCAGCCGGGCATGACCCGTTGCTGGGAACGCAAAACGAACGCGGCATGTGCCAGGTGAAGAGCGTCGCATTCCAGGTACAAGCCAGGGAAAAACCGGTGATTTGTTAGAATAAAGGCTGCCGCAGCAGTATAAATACATTTTGATTACATAATTATGGGGGTAGGAAGAAAAGCCTACCTTTGGACATTAATTTACCTTTTCTCTATCTTTTTTCTTTGTTTTAACCCTTGCAGGGCAGTATCGTTGGAAATGCGCGTCAGATCCTGTTCTTGCTAGAGTTCTTCATAAGCAACTTCAACTAGAAGTTCATGCCGAGGGGATACTCTTCATTTATGAATTCTGTTACTTCTTTTGAGGGTTTATTATGTAGAGGTTATGGGGCCTATGCAGAGAGCAGCGAATTTGAAAAATGGCGAATTTATTAAAAAGTAGCTTTTTTGGAGAGTTTTATTCTCCATATGCAGAAAAGTGCGAATTCTGCTATGTTTAACATGGATGCGTGTGGCGAGTTTAAATTGGCGAGATGCGCGCTTCAGAAACGTGTACAAACAAATTCGCGCCTTTTTTTTCCCTTTGCAATGGCCGCGAGCGGCAGCTTCTTGCCAATTTTTTCTGGCGAGGCAAAAAGGAGACAATCGCGCCATTTTATTGGTGCGAACAGCCGCTAGATGCCGTTCGCGCCTCTCTGCATTAGGATATTTTTAAAACTGGCGAGATTGAGGTTCTCGCCAGCCGCGAGGCGAGTTTTACAAATAGAAAAGAAAAATTGGCGTGTTTTTCGGAAATCGCCATTTTATGCTGTTTTCTGCGCGATTTTCTCCAAAAAATGGCGAATTTCGAAATAGCGCTGCTCTCTGCATAGGCCCCTAAGTGTCATTACTACAGTAGCTATAAGTACAAAAAAGACTGATGTAACTTCCTGTCTTAATATTTGCTCTTGCCTTGTGGTTCTTGTTTGAAACTTGTCAATCAAAACATATTATTTAAGGGAACATAATATTTACACTTGAAAGACATACCGTACATAACAGAAACTGTACCCAGTATTAGGAAATGGTTGTTTTTTTATTACTGTAGCAGCTGTTTCTTATAAGGTTATATATTTAAAAAACAAAAAACTTTTGTGCTGTTTTATCAAATATTTAAAAATAAAAGTTAAAGGTTTGATGACAAATATTTGTTTTGTTCCCCTTGTAAAATCTGGTGATTGCATACTGTAGGTGGTTTTGTTTGTATATGTATATCTTTATTTATATAGTGCCATTAATGTACATAGCGCTTCACATCACTAATACATGTGACATAATCTCAAAAATAACAAATAATACAAATAACACATAATGGGAAGAAGTGCTTCAGACATAAAAGTGACATTTAGTAAAAAGAGTCCCTGCCCCGAAGAGCTTACAATCTAATTGGTATGTAGGAAGAACGTATAGAGACAGTAGGAAGGTGTTCTGGTAAGTGTGTCTGCAGGGGGCCAAGGTCGATGTATGAGGTGTAAAGTATCACCCACGGAACTACTCATATGCGGTCTCTTTTAAGAGGTCTGTTTTAAGATGGGTCTTAAAGGTGGATAGAGAGGCTGCTAGTCTGATATTGAGGGAAAAGGCATTCCAGAGGTGTGGGGCAGTCAGTAAGAAAGGTTTAAGGCGGGAGAGGGCTTTAAACAAAAGTTGTAGAGAGAAAAACGCAAGAGTAGGGATGGTGTATAGCGAGAAATTAGGGCTGTGATGAAAGGAGGGGCAGAAGAGTGTAAAGCCGTAAAAGTGAGGAGAATTGAGTGTGTGATACGGGATTTGATAGAAAGCCAGGAGAGGGATCTCAGCAGGGAATAGACTGAGACAGATTTAGGAAAGAGTAAAGTGATTCTAGCAGCAGTGTTTAGGATAGATTGTAGGGAGACAGGTGAGAGGCAGGAAGGCCGGACAGCAGGAGGTTACAGTCGTCGAGAAGGGAGAGAATGAGGGCCTGTGTCAGAGTTTTAGCAGTTGAACAACAGGTAGATAGATAGATATGTAACGGTCACACCCCCCCCCCCAATCTCATATGGGCCCCTATGTGAGGAATCTGCCCCCAGTTACATGTCATGTTATGTGGTGCACCTGCTGGCTCACAGGACTCCTGAGTCTCCCGCTTGATGGTAATGGGGAATGTCACCAGGACTGGCTCGTGAGGTAGTGCTGGGTTCTACTCAGTTGGTACAGTGCCTACATCCTTTCCAGATCCCCACGACAGCAGGAAGGAGTCTCTGGAAGAGAACCCCTGGGTGCAACTTCTCCCTGATTAACTCCAGTCTCAGGCAAGAAGATTCTTTGAATCAAGGGCATCTTTATTGACATCATCCACGGCACATTGCCCATCATAGCGGCCGGTACTTAGCCACACATCAGCATGGTTGCTCGCTTCAAGGAAGTTCCCTCCTGACTCTGTAATAGAGACAGGGATATCTCTGCCACCTCTCCCCTAAGGGAGGGCCACCATCTGTGCCAGAGCCCTGGACACAGTGTGGGGTCTGCTTGTCACTCTCTGCAACTGACACTTGAACTTCACAGACTTGACTCCAGACAGAACAGACTTGAACTGCTAGCTTTAGGAAGTGATGCGTACTATATAGTTTCCAGAAGGCCCACCCCTGTGTCACTGTTAGTGGACACAGAGCATGCTGTCACTTCCTTTGCTACATATTACACCTCACAGGGGGGGTGAGGCCAATCCTCATGATAACTTCTGGCAAACCTGCCCTCTTAACAGGGATTACTGCACAGAAAGAGAGAGGCATGTAACACCAAAATTACACAGGGCTATAATCTCCCTCTGGTGGAATCCAACGTCCCGCTTAAATTTGGGCCTAAATTTATGGAACCTTCCTTCAACGGGCAACTGCAAAAGACACAAAAACAATAATATCAATACAGGAATACATTTTCCCACACTGTACATAATTACTGCACCCAAGATTACACTTAATAGATTACTCCCTAGGGGAATCTAAACATCAGTAATAATGCCTGGGATCAGGCGTCTTTACCGCCTCCCATTAGCATCAAGCACCGTTATGCTATAGGATCTAGGGGGCCCATTTTCTGGTCGGTATTCCATCGTATTCATATAGATGTTGCGCCCAACACTCCATATTCTCATCAAGTAACAGATTCTAGCATCCATTCTATGCTCAGAATGGCTAGACTTGCCCTTGAGGTAGTCTTCCACTGCCTCCCTCAACCATGTATCTCTGTTGTCCTCTACCTCTTGCATCAGAGGTTCGGAACATAGGGGTACTCTAATCCATGTGACTGCTTATAACGCGCAACTATAGCCCTCTCAGCCCTGCTGATTCTAATCAGTTTCTTATTTCCTGCCCTGCCTGGCAGTACCCAAGACAGGGGCTCTTCAGGGGCAATTACATCATACAGGATAGTACTGCACCGACACACATTATTCGAGCAAATACCCAGTATGTACCTGGCAGATACCTGGAATGCGCCGCTCCTCACCTCTGACAAGCCCCGTTGTGTTTGCCTTCCCAGCCATGGTTCATGCCTGGCTGACGGGCGGCTGATCTGTTAAATGATAATGATTAGGATTTAATAGGCTGCAATGCTTCGCGTGTCTACCAGATGGCATAAATTCATGAATTGTAATGCAGTATATATATATATATACTGTGCAGTATTGCAGCCAGCGGGAATAAAATGCTTCAATCCCTGCCTGGAAAATATCTCAAATAACTCGGGCAGAAAACAGTCACAAACCTCAATACACCCGGGTATACCCGAATTCGTGGGACTAGCCGAGCTTGAATAAAGTGTGTCGCCAGTGTACATCGTTCCAAAAACTCATTATGCCTTTCGCCAACTCGTCCTTTTTGGAGGGTTTCACAACTTTCCGGATATGGTCCTTCAGCTGATGGCAGACCATTTCGATCGGATTGAAGTCTGGCGATCTGTCATTGGAAAAATAGGACAATTAGTTTAAGAGATACAGTACATAGTAAAAACTGTGGGGAAAAAATGAGACAAGGTTACCGGACTTACTCCGCTGGCGTTTTCACCCAGTTGATTCCGCGCTCAAGGATATGCGCTGTTGACGCGGTGTGCTTTGGATCATTGTCCTGGTAGAAATGGTGACCATCCGGGAACTCGCGTGTGTTGTATTCCACTATCTCAGGCACAATTTTGCCTTGGAAGAAAGCTTTATTCATGATTCCTATAACAAGAAAAGAAAAGTGCTCAAAAAACTGCACAATAGTACAGTACAGTGCATACAGTAAGGCTACACTAGTACAGTACAGTGCATAAGGCTCCGGAGACCCCCTGCACATCTACACTATCAATAAAAATGTATTTCAACTGTATTTATTGTCATTTATTTATTTATTTATTTAGATTTATTTATTTATTTTTTGGCGGCTGCTGTGCTGTGTGTGTGTATTTTTTTTATTGTAGGTAGCGGGAGGGTGGGTGAATGGGGTATTAGCCCCAACGGTGCTTGTTTAGGGCTTGCGGGGGGTAGCGGGAGGGCTTAACCCCTTCATGACCGTAGCGGTATTAACTGCTACGGTCGTGAAGGGGTTAAGTGCACCCGCAACCCCCCGCAAGTCCTAAACTCCCACCAAGGGCCAAATACCCCCCCTCACCCATCCCCACCCACTACACACAATAAAGCGGGCACGGTGGGTTAACCCCTTCATTGCCTTAGCGGCTATCCGCTATGGTAATGACGCAGCATTTCTGTATTTTTAATAATATTGAGCAGGAGCAGGGGGGGTCCCTGAGCATTCATTTCTGGTTCAGGGAACCCCCTGCTCACTGTACAATATTATTAAAATACAGAAATGATGCTTCTTTACCATAGCGCATAGCCGCTAAGGTAAAGAACGAGTGTTTATTTATACTGTATATTGTATGTGTTTTATTGATACTGTACATTTGCAGAGGGTCTCCAGAGCAGAAGCGCACAGGTTTCAGGTCTGGGGACCCCGTGCCCCCCGAGATACAGGCCCCTTTAGGGGGTGCCGGTATCCCTCTGCTCTGCTTGGTTTACAGGCCGCGGTCACGTGATCGGACCTTTAAACCAAGCAGAGGGATACCGGCACCCCGTAAAGGGGCCTGTATCTCGGGGGGCACGGGGTCCCCAGACCTAAAACCAACGCGGTTCAGCTCCGGAGACCCCCTGCACATCTACACTATCAATAAAAATGTATTTCAAATAATTTTTAATGTGCGGATGTTTGCGCAGAGAGAGAGCAGCGGATCTCTCTCTGCTGCAAACACATCTCGCCCCCGCCGCCCATACAGTAGTATCATTTATGTATGTGCATATACAGTACTGTATGTGTACAGTACTGTATGTTAGGGCTTATAGGGTTGTTGTTATATATATATATATATATATATATATATATATATATATATATACAGTGTTCGACAAACCTATACATTTGCTCGCCCCGGGCGAGTAGATTTAACCCCCGGGCGAGTAAATATTGGCCCAAGCAGCACACGTTTGGTACTAGGTGGCGAGTAGATTTTTTTGTGTGGCGAGTAGATTTTTTGGTGATTTGTCAACCACTGTATATATATATATATACTGTGTATATACAGTACTGTATATATATATACTGCATTACAATTCATGAGTTTATGCCATCTGGTGGACAAATGAAACATTGCAGCCTAGTAAATCCTTCTCATTATCATTTAACAGATCAGGCCCCCGTCAGCCAGGCATGAACCGTGGCTGGGAAGGCAAACGCAACGAAGCATGCAAGAGGTGAGCAGCGGCGGATTCCAGGTATCTGCCAGGTACAAACTGGGCATTTGCTCGAATAAAGTGTGTCGGTGCAGTATATTTTATATATTTTACCTTCAAAGATGACAATGCATCCTGGTCCACGCCTAGAGATGGCACCTCACACATGCAGCTTCACGGGGTGTTTTGGCCGCGGCTTCATAGATATGCGACCTTTTTTGTGGAATGCAAAGGTTGAAAATCTCTCCAGCGACACAGTAGACTCGTCAGTGAAGATGCAATCCTGGAAAGTTTCCCCAATGTCGATCCATGCCTGGGCCTGGACCACTCTTTTTATTTTGTTTACGTCCCTTATTATGGGGTACGCTCTGTAATGACAAGGAATAAATCATTTTAGCTGTACAGTACAGTTTCCTAAACAACACTTTTACCTCCTGTACTGTCCAGTACTAACCTCACACGTCCATATTTCCATCCAATCCTGCGTCTCATCTTCTTTATGCTGGTCTCGGATACAGTAAGATTGTGATTTTCCTGCAGAGTGTATTTGACCATTAATGCACTCCTCTCATCATTCTCCTCACTTATTTTGTCCACGAGAAGCATTGTCTCCCTACAATGTAAAGAAAAACAATCCGGTAAGTTACAGTGCAGTAGGCCACAAGCACAGCATTACAGCACAGTTCTACCGTATCAATATGCAGCAATATAAAATATATATATACTGTGGTAATATAAATATACACTGGCGACACACTTTATTCGAGCTCGGCTAGTCCCACGAATTCGGGTATACCCGGGTGAATTGAGGTTTGTGACTGTTTTCTGCCCGAGTGCATTGGGTTATTTTCCAGGCAGGGATTGAAGCATTTTATTCCCGCTGGCTGCAATACTGCACAGTATATATATATATATATACTGCATTACAATTCATGAATTTATGCCATCTGGTAGACACGCGAAGCATTGCAGCCTATTAAATCCTAATCATTATCATTTAACAGATCAGCAGCCCGTCAGCCAGGCATGAACCATGGCTGGAAAGGCAAACACAACGGGGCTTGTCAGAGGTGAGGAGCGGCGCATTCCAGGTATCTGCCAGGTACATACTGGGTATTTGCTCGAATAAAGTGTGTCGGTGCAGTAAATATACGTGTGTATACGTGTCAGTCTGTGTGTGTATGCGTGTCAGTCAGTGTGTGTATGCGTGTCAGTCAGTGTGTGTATGCGTGTCAGTCAGTGTGTGTATGCGTGTCAGTCAGTGTGTGTATGTGTGTCAGTCAGTGAGTGTATGCGTGTCAGTCAGTGTGTGTATGCATGTGGGTGTGTGTGTGTGTGTATATGTCAGTCAGTGTGTGTATGTGTGTCAGTCAGTGTATGTATGCGTGTGTGTGTGTGTATGCGTGTGTTGGAAACTATTTGAATCAACAGATCTGTGAATATCTGTTATATTTAAAGAGACGTGTGCACTGGTGTATATATGGGCACACAACTATTAAAGATAACAAGTCATACATCATTTTCTACCATCATTCTTATTCAATGCAAAGAGAATGAAATTATTACTCCCCCCCTCTTTTTTTTTTAACCCCTGTAGTCAGTGTGTGTATGTGTGTCAGTCAGTGTGTGTGTTTGTATGTGTGTCAGTCAGTGTGTGTGTCAGTCAGTGAGTGTTTGTGTGTGTGTCAGTCAGTGTGTGTGTGTATGTGTGTCAGTCAGTGTGTGTGTGTATGTGTGTCAGTGTGTGTATGTGTGTCAGTGAGTGTGTATGTGTGTCAGTCAGTGTGTGTATGTGTGTCAGTCAGTGTGTGTATGTGTCAGTCAGTGTGTGTATGTGAGTCAGTGTGTGTGTGTCTGTGTGTGTGTCTGTGTGTGTGTATATGTCAGTCAGTGTGTGTATATGTGTCAGTCACATTGTATATGTGTAACATTGCGCACCCCCCCAACCCCTTCTGAAATTCTGCGCACCCCTCCCCCCCGGGGGGGGGGGGACATGCGCCCGGCACGGGAATGAGTGACCACGGGCGAGGTTACCCGTCCATTGTAAACTGACTGAAACGCCTACACACACTGACTGACACGCATACACACACTGACTGACACATACACAGACTGACTGACACACATACACACACTGACTGACACGCATACACACACTGACTGACACGCATACACACACTGACTGACACGCATACACACACTGACTGAAACGCATACACACACAGACTGACATGCATACACACACAGACTGACACGCATACACATACAGTACAGACTGACACGCATACACACACTGACTGACACGCATACACACACTGACTGACACACACATACACAGTGACTGACACACACACATACACTGACTGACACACACACATACACTGACTGACACACACACATACACACACATACACACACTGACTGACACACACACACACTGACACACATACACACACACTGACTGACACACATACACACACTGACTGACACACATACACACACTGACTGACACACATACACACACTGACTGACACACACATACACACTGACTGACACACACATACACACACATACACACATACACACACTGACTGACACACACACACACGGACACACATACACACACTGACTGACACACATGCACACACTGACTGACACACACATGCATACACAGGGGGCCCGCGAACTCCCGCGTCAGTGGAGGGCGGAATGGTGCCGCTGTCAATGGGCGTTAGGAGCGTGTGGGGGGAACGGCGCCGCTTCTGCACATGTGTGGCATCCGGCAGCGTCGCCATGACTATGTCACGCCTGTATGCCCGCAGACCAAGCTAGACCCCAGTACTGAGGTGGGAACGTATGATACCACACACCCACAGCAGTGGGAGCAAGCCCGGAGTGTGGTATAGCGTTGCTGGGCCTGTTGGAAGAGTTGTTAGTGTATACTTGCAAAGCTTGGGGAATGTCCGTGAGAATAGTCGTGTCCGTTTGCCAATGTTCAGGGATCCAGAGGGTAGAGTCATCAGAGGGCATGCCAGGTCCTAGGAAGCCAGAGGTCAGCGGAGTCGTATGCGTAGCAGGGTTCAAAGGGGTACCAGAGAGCAGAGAAGTTCAGGGTAAGCAGGGGTCAAAGCCAGGGAAATCCAAAGTAATACAGGAGCAGGTAATCACAGGAGCACAGAGGGAACACAGCATAGGTCAGGTACACACAGGGAAACAGGAACTATGCAGAGCGAGGAAGAGGTGGACAGACAGGGATTATAAAGGAAGGTGCACCAATGACAGAGAGGGGAGGAGTAGAGAGAGAAGTGGGTCTATTTTGATCTGGTTTGAAACTGATTGGCCGGCGAAGCCGGCAAATTCAGTTGAACAGCAATTCTACTTGTTGCCAAGTAGAACAAAGATAAACCAAACAAAAATTTAATGAACCCAACAAGAGCACTGATGAAGTGCACTTAAAACAGAAGGGTTAAATCTAAAGAACCCTTGATGGGGGATACCGAGCAAAGCACCCCGCCTAACGCCCACTGGGAGGCAAACTCTGAAACCGTCCCAGTAGACTCGGCGTACGAGTACTCTGCCCGAATACGGGAGTGCACCAGCGCCCGAAACATGGCCACGATGTTTGTTGGGATCCCCCCTCCAAACACTGCTTCCTGGTTTTACAAATGGCTACCTTAGCCAATGCCAGGAGCAGGTTGACCAGGAGATCCCTAGGCTTATTGTTCCGGGACACTGGGCACCCAAAAATAAAAAGATGAGGGGAGAAGTGTAGCCAGAACTGCAGGAGAAGGCTCCTCAAGAAGGAAAAGAGGGGCTGCAGTCTGGCGCAACTCGAATAAATGTGATACACGGACTCCCGCTCGCCACAGAAGGGACAGGCGGCGGGGGAGTCTGTGAAGTGTGCCAAGTATTCTCCTGTGCTCAGTGCACCGTGGAGGACCCTCCAACTCAAATCCCCGGCGGGACGGGGAACCAAGGATGAATAAAGATCCCTCCACCGGGGTCTCTCGCCCTCATTCGCAGGGAATACCCGCCTCCAGATAGTATCTGGGCGGGTGACAAGGGTGAGGTAATGCACTATATGGAGCACTAGAGAATACAGGTCTTTCCTCGACATGCCGTGGAAACATGCCGGGGACATATCCCCCAACCTGCTGAGGTTGGGGGAAAGAGGAGCCCGAGGGGGTTGCCGTGGTTTGGGTTCCACGCAAAGATCCGGAGAGCTAGGGTTGAAAGGTTGACAAGGCTCTCCGGTCTGCAATACCCCCTCAATGAAGGTGCGTGAGTCGGGGTGGATGGCATCTTTAATCTCCCAGATCAAACGATGAGGGACGCGGGCAGTACGCAGACCCATACGGGGCACGAGCACCTCTGCCCTAACCCAGTCTCGCCGCTCAAAGTCCAGGAGATCCCCGACTCTTGTCACCTGCGCCAGGATTAGCCGGCGGCAAATAGTGGGTGAATCCAACATCCGAGCCCCCACTGCCGGATTATACAGCAGGGGCTCGGCGAGGAAATCAACCCCCACCGCCTGTTCCTTCCTGGTCGCGGAGACCAGTTTCCAGGCCTTAAGTAAGTCCCGGTAGTATGCCGGCAGCACCGAGAGGTCTCTACCTAAACCCTCGGGCCTGATGATAAACAGTTGCCGGTCATACCTCATATTGCGCAGCTGGCGAAAGAAACTGGTCGCCAGCTGGCACCACTGCGCAGACGGATCAGCGAATAGGTATCTCTGCAGGTATTGGAGGCGGAAAGTGTGTAACTGGGAGCGGACACACACCACTCCCTGTCCACCCTCCTCCAAAGGGAGACACACAACTCCCGCAGAGACCCAATGCTTCCCCATCCAGAGGAAATCCATCAACCTCCTCTGGATCTTGTTGATAAATTCGGGGGTTGGACCCATGGCTATCAGCCGGTGCCATAACTGACTGGCCACCAGCTGATTAATCACCAGGGTTCTTCCCCTAAGGGAAAGCATTCGTGACAGATACACCCATGACCCCAGACGAGCAATGACCCGTTCTTCAAGATCACTGAAGTTTTCTGGGGCCGGGTCCTCCGCGGCAAACTGGTAGACTCCCAGATACTTGAGAGTATCGCTCTCCCACGAGACATTCCTAAACGCGGGGGGCAAGGAGTTCACCTGTAAGGGACCCACCAGAATGCCGGAGCACTTGGACCAGTTGATCCGAGCAGAAAAGGGCGCGGTGTAGACCACTTGGCACGCTTGTGCCCGCTCTAGATCATCTAGGTCCTGGGCCACGAGGAGCACGTCATCGGCATAAGCCGACAGGACTACCCGCATGTCGGGCTCCCGCAGCACCAGCCCGATGAGTCTCCTCCTCAGTAGGCAGAGGAAGGGCTCAATGGCCAGCGCGTACAGTTGCCCAGACAGGGGGCACCCTTGACGTACTCCCCGACCAAACATGAAAGGTGCCGTCAGGGACCAGTTGATCTTCACCAGACACTCTGCAGAGGCGTACAGCATCTGGAAAAAGCCCACAAATTGTGGGCCGAAGCCAAACGCCCGCAGGGTCTGCATAAGGTAACGGTGATCCACTCTGTCAATCGCCTTCTCTTGATCTAGGGACAGGAAGGCGAGTGATAGACCAGTCCTCTGTGCGTAGTGCATCAGGTCCCGGACCAGAAAGATGTTGTCATGAATACTTCTGCCCGGGACAGTATAGGATTGGTCGGGGTGAATCACCTCTGCCAGCACGGACTTGAGCCTCAGTGAAAGCGCTTTGGCTACGATCTTATAGTCCGTGCTGAGCAGTGAGACCGGTCGCCAGTTAGAGATCTGGTGGAGATCTCCCTTCTTCGGCAGCAGAGACAGTATTTTGCGCCAACACGAAAGGGGCATCTCACCGGTCTCCAGGGCTTCGGCTAGGACCTCGGTGAAATCAGGTCCCAGCATCTCCCAGAAAAACCGGATAAACTCCACAGTCAGCCCGTCTAGCCCCGGCGTTTTTCCGCGGGACATGAGATTGAGGGCTTCAGAGAGCTCGGCCAAAGTCAATGGTAACTCAAGCCGCTCCCTTCCATCCTCACCGACCGTGGGAAGCCCCTCCCATAAGACCCTGCATTTATCTGGCTGGATGGACTCCGGAGAGAAAAGATTTACATAGAATCTCTGGGTTCTGTCCCGGATGCTCTCCGTCTCAGTCAGAGGGGTACCGTCCTCTGCCAGCAAGCAGGTGATATGTCTACGGTTTCCCCTCTTTTTCTCCAGCGCGTAGAAGAGGCACGACCCGCGATCCATCTCCCGAAGGAAGTGGATGCGGGATCGCACATACGCCCCCCGAGCTCTCCGATCTTCCAAGTCCCGGAGAGCGCACTTCCTCTCCACGTATGCATTCTGCAGGTCCCGTTCTCCCGCCACAGACAGCCGCTTCTCGAGATCGAGCACCTCCTCCCTGAGGGCCCCGATCTCAGCATCGCGCCGCTTGCTGGCACCTCTGGTGTGCTCCTGACAAACGAGGCGCAGATGAACCTTGCCCACGTCCCACCACTGCTCTAACGTGGCAAAATCTGATCTGCAGCCTCTCCAGGCCATCCAAAAGTCTCGGACCGACGTCGCAAACCCCTTGTCCTCCAACAACGTATTGTTGAAGTGCCAATATGTGGCCGAGGGTGCTGCAGGTAGCACCGTCACCGTCACGGACGCACAATTGTGGTCTGAAAACGGCGCCAGCCTAATGGCACTGGACTGGGCTCGTGACAGGCTGTGGCTGGATATATATAGCCTGTCGATCCGGGACCAGGACATCCGTTCACCCCTAAACACCCTAACATGGGTGGATGCCTCAGGATGTTGTTCTCGCCAGACGTCTACCAAGGAGTAGCGTGTGATGACCTCCCGCAAGGCCGACGCAGAACACGGGTGTGGCTCCGGACCATTCCGGTCTTTCCGAGCCTCGAGGGTACAGTTAAAATCACCCCCGAGCACCACGTATTCGTCCGCGTCGACTGTCTCCAGGTATTCAGACATTCTGACGAAGAACTGCCTTCTCAGGGGTCCGGTGGCAGGAGCGTACACGTTCAAGAAATTAAATGTGTAATCCTCGTGCCGGACCCTGAGATGCAACAGGCGACCTGGAACAACAGTTTTGGCAAGCAGTAGCTTTGGTTGAAAGGATTCAGAGAACAGGGTCACCACCCCACTAGATGACGAAGTGAGGTGGCTGAAGAAGACCTTGCCTCTCCACTCCAGATGCCAGCTGGCTTCAGCCTCTGGAGTGGTATGGGTTTCCTGCAGGAAACTCACAGAATACTTTCCCTTCTGTAAAAAGGAGAGTACCTGGAACCTGCGAAACCCATCCTTACAGCCATTCACGTTATAAGTGTACCGATGCTCAAAGCCATTGGTAATCAGGAGTTTTGCTTTCCACAGGCACTCAGGGAGCTACACCCCGAGAAGCCTTTATGTGGTCTCGCATCAATTTATGAAATTTCAGGACACGAAGATGGATAGGCCCAGAGATTTTGGCCTTGTGGTTAGCCCTGATGTATACTAAGAGAGAGTGGAGAATGACCGAGGCATCCTTCCACCTTCCAAGGGCCAACTGCACCTTCGTGGTTCCGTGTTTGCAGAGGGTATCCTCCAGGAAACCATCTAGCTCCTGGGCAGGGATAACAGGGGTCAAAGAGTCCACCGCCTCCGCGGTGCCAGATGACTCCTCACTGAGCCCCAACTCCCCGAGCTCCTCTTGACTGAAAAACTCAAGACCCCCGCCCTTCCCTGCGGGGGGCTTTCTCAGCCTTAGAGTGGGTCCCCTCCTCGGTGTTTCCACGAGGGGGTCCACTATATCCTCCACATCCAACCCCGGGGTAGGATGTTCAGGGGTAGCTGGTGGCGGTATAGCAGAGGTAGCCATCTCCCTAGTGTCCTCGGGGCCAACGAGGCACGCAGTGCCCTCCTGGTCTCCTCTACCACCATGCGAACAAACGGGATGCCACGGGCGTTCGCATTAATCGCGGGAGGGCACTTTTCAGCAAGTACCTCATAAGGAGGGTCCAGCCCAGCAGTCGCCTCCAACAAAGTGCCCGACCAAAACTCCTCACCAGGAGATCTCACATCTGGCATCTCCCAGATGCAAAATGAAGTGCTCGCTAAAACACCCTCACCCACACCCGCCTCCCCCGCTCCATCCTCCAAACCCCCAACCACGGCGGTCAGCCCCAGCCCATCCCCTTCCGGTGACACAAACCGGGGCTCAGCCTCAGGTATGCCACCCGAAGGCGGCACAGCCGGAGGGGGATCCTGGCCGACCTCTGAGTCCCCGAAGACAACTGCGTCCAGCGCGGCAGATTCACCGAAACACAAGTCCCGGGGGATGTTCTCCAACTGGGAGGGGTGTTGGAAGGCTCCCCAACGTCCATTTCTAGGAGCAAAGCCTCATGTTGTTGAGCACTTTGATCTTCCACCCCAGGGACGCCGGGTACCTCCTCCTGCATTCCCTCCAGATCTTCGAGGGGGGGGACTGCATATTTATGGGGTCTGCCTTACACTGGCTAATCCTAACCTGTGTGCCGGACAGGGCCACCCTGTGCGGAATTGATGTTGCATTCCGCTTCGGAGACTTCTGAGGGTGAACGTAATACGGTTCCCCCTCCTCTCCCTCCTCAATCACCCTCTTGTTCTTAGTTTTTGCTTTCCTCTTCCTGGGGATTGATTCCCCAAAAAAGGGTACCGCTACCTCTTCAGCGGGAGCCTCCCACCGCTTCCCCACACCCTGTACGGTGCTTACATTGGGGGTAGGGTGCTCCTGGGGGGAGACAGCGACAACAGAGGGTGACTTCTTCAGGGTGACTCTTTTCTTCTCCCTCTTTTTCCTGGGGAGAAGTGCAGACGTCACCGCCCGAGATGGGGCAGCGACATCTCCTGTGGTCCCAGGGGGGACCTGGGCCCCTGAGGGCTCCGCCGCAGTGGGTGCAGCGGTACAGGGTGTCTCCTCCCGGGGTGGGACAGTGACAACAGAGAGTGGTCGCTCCAGGGCGACCCCCTCACCCTCTCTCCGCTCCCCGGGGAGAGGTGCAGATGTCACTGCTCGATACGGGGCAGCAACATCTCCTGCGGTCCCAGGGGGAACCTGGGCCCCCGAGGGCCCCGCCTTGGTGGGTGCAGTGGCACAGGGTGTCTCCTCCCGGGGGGGGATAGCGACAACAGAGGGTGGCCGCTCCAGGGCGACCCCCTCCCTCCGCTCCCCGGGGAGAGGTGCAGATGTCACTGCTCGAGATGGGGCAGCGACATCTCCTGCGGTCCCAGAGGGGACCTGGGCCCTCGAGGGTTTTTCCTTCTCCCTCTGTTCTTTGGTGAGAGGTACAGACGTCACTGTTCGGGATGGGACAGCGACATCTCTTGCGGTCCCTGGAGGGACCTGGGCCCTCGTGGGCCCCGCTGTGGTGGGCACAGTGGCACCGGGTGTCTTGGCAGAGGGAGGGGTGGGTGCAAGAGCTGAAGTGGGATTTCTATTCCCTTTGGGGCAACTCCTACGAGTGTGCCCCAGCTCCTTGCACAAATAACACCTAACCCCCTCCGTGCCATAGAACACGGTGTATTGAATGCCCTCATAGGGCACCTTAAAGGACCCCTCCACAGATTCTGTGCTCCCCGGCAGCAGCAGCTGTACCTGCCGCCTAAATGAGAGCACATGCCTCAGTGCCCTATCCCTGCAGCCCAAAGATAATTTTGTTATAGGAGACTTAATGTCTCCCAGGGTTTGCAGGTGCGGCCGCAAGAGGCTGTCTGGGATGAAGGGGGGCACATTTGAAAGGATGACCTTTGTGCCTAACCCCTCCATGGGTTCTATGGGGATGTAGGTCCCCCCTACACTGATGCCTTTCTGCACCAGGGTGTGGGTGGCAGCCAGCGTACGGAGGAAGAAAATGCCCCTCCCATACATCTTGCTGGCCACCGCCACAGCAGAGGGACCCACAATGTCTGCCACAGCCCTCACATAGATCTCCATGTTGAGGCCAGGTGACATTGGGCACCTCACCTCAAGCTTCCTGCTCAGACAGGGCGTGGCCCCAGCATTGTTATTACTGGGGTCAACGCCTGCAGCTGCCACCTGCGCCCATGTTGGAACTGGGACTGCAGGGGTTAAACTGACAACAGGAGCCGGGGGAGGTGTGGCCAGGGCACTGGATGTATCAGGCCTAAGGCTGTGGTTATTGATCCTAGGGGCCCCAGTTTTTGGAGTCCGATGTCCAGTTGTGGCCCCCGTTGCTGCACTAGTCCTATTCCCTCCAGGCATGATAAAATAAGCCTCTAAGTAAGGGGAGGAAATAGTGCTTAGGGAGAGAGATGCAGAGAGGAAACTGTCCCTTTAAGAACCAATTAACTATCTATGCACAGGGAGGAGAAGAAAAACAGCTTTTAAAACCTGCTGTAATCTTCTCTTTTCTCCCCTTATTATTTAACTCTCTCTCTTTTACAAGAAACCACACCACAATATTGAAGGTCTTAAAGTAAGACTCAGAGCTCCAAAAATTGCAAATGACAAAAGGAAATCAGGCTTAAAATAAAGTGAAACTAGAAGTATAACAAAACAACCAGGGGTAGGGGAGGAGAGAGGGTTTGAGACTGCAGTTTCCAGCCAGCCAAACTGCAGCTTATGCTGGGTTAAAACACTGCAGCCTCTGGGTGAAAACCAAAAACGTTTTTTAAACCTGAAAATGCACCCCAAACCCTCTAAAAACTCACAGTATACTCACAGTATACTCCCCCACAGATCCACAGCAAAATATACCAAATAAAGAAAGAATAAAGCTGATTCCTTACTAAATGCCTGGGAGCTCTTCACACATGCTTCTGAGTGAGAAGCTGGAGATAGGTCAGGGGAAGAAGAGGAGGAGACAGAAGGGGCAGTCAGGGGAATGGCCAGTACAGCTAGGGAGGCGGAGACAGGGGGAACCTGATAAGAAGAGTCTGTGCGCGCGCCCCCTGTAAGCTGGGGATGCGCGCACACAGGTTGCAACACAGGCGCGGCTGGTACGGAGCAGGGGAAGACCGCAGGAGGGGGACGGAGCCAAGAGGAGGGGAATGCGCGCCAGGCCTGTGCCCGCGCGATGGCGAACAAAGGCAGAGAGGAGCATACACACGCGTCCCTCATGGGCTGAGGGGGTGCACACACCGTATGCGTCACCAGGCGTGCGGAGCGCTGCGCCACGAGGAGGCAACGAGACGGATGGCACCACAGGGGAAGGTAAAGGAGCTAGCGCGGGGGAGAGGGAGTGGGGAGGATCAAAGCAGGGGCTAAGGGAGCGCGTGAGTATGCGAGACCTGCGGGGAACGTGCTGCGGCAAGGGGAGAGGTAGAAGGTGGAGGAGAGGAGTGGGAAGGAGTGGAAAGTGTAACAGGAGATGGGAGAGAGGGACAAGGAGAGGAAGGAATCTCCTGAGTCGTCACAGACTACTGCGCATGCGTGGCGCGGGCAGCGCAGAGCTTGCCGGGAGCTGAACAGCTCCCCTTGCTGCCTGTACACGAGTGAGCCCAGCAGCGCATGCGCATGCGCAGGGGGCTCTGTCTGAGTCTCCACTCCAGCCTAGCAGAGCGCGCAGCTGGGATAGAGAGCGGGCCTGGTCCCAGTAGCCGGTCAGCCGGTCCCCGCTGCCCCGGATGCCGCCCGTGCCCATCTCCACCTGGTGGAAATTGCGGCCGTTAGGAGCGGCGCTGCCGGCTATCGCCGCCACCGCCGCATATGTCTGCATTAGCATACCTAAATAAAGTCAATAAAAACAGTAGCCAGCTAATCCAATCAATACAAGCAGTAACAACATCAACAATTATTTAATTAAACCATTAACCAATGAAACTAATTAATTCCTAAACCAACTCAAAATGAATAGTAACACTAACCAATCAAACCAATTAATTACAACAACATTAATGAATGTAAACATTAAAAGACAAATAAATACATTCAAACAATCTCTGAAAGAACCATAAAACGCATTAGTCAACATAATACAACATTAACTACAAACGAACACCAATCGCAAACAATTTATTACATTAAGCAGGAAAAATACAAACAATTGCATCCACATAAGAAACTGACATTAAAAAAACCCAACAGCAATACCAAGCCATAAATGCCCCGCAAATATTGTAATAATAATGTATTAATATGTACCCTAAAGTGGTACAGATTAATATATTCACAGTCAATGTGCCTCCCCCAAAAAATCAACAATCACATCCAATGAAAAAACCTGTAAAAAAAGACATTTACAACCATTCAATATATTACTTACCATTAGAAGCGATAGCCCTCAGACTCCTGGGGTAACAGGAAGCTCACGTACCTTGAAGGCCTCCAACAGCATCCGATGCCATCCGCCATGAAGATCCGGCTCAGGTACCCCAATCTTCTTTTTTCTTTCTTTACTCACCTTCTTCTATCTTCATCTGTAACCATTTCCTGATCTTCTTTATCTTCTTTCTTCATATGTCAATCCAAAATACCCCATGTTAAATCCCAGCCGATGCTGTCTCGTCGGCTTCTTGGGCTCAAATGAGGCGTCACGGCCTTAAATATGGCTTGTGACGTCACATTTAGCCTCAAAATATTAAACAGCCACCTGATTGGCTGTTCAAACCATGTTCCGACTTTAAAAAATGTTTTTTTACATGACGTCACTTAAAGGGAATGATGCCAGCCAATCAGAATGGCTGTGCTTCATTTGCCTTTAAGATGACATCACGAAATCCAAGATGGCCGGCGTCACATGGTATTTCAGCCAATCAGAGTGTGGAATTGGTTCCCAAAATCTGATTGGCTGAAATACCATGTGACGCCGGCTTCGTGACGTCATCTTAAAGGCAAATGAAGCTCAGCCATTCTGATTGGCTGGCAATACGTGGACTTATACAAAGCTATAATAGCAGAAATTATTTTTACAACATTTTCGGCAACCAATTTACAGGGAGACAATGCAACAAAGAGGCTCATTCTAGAAACAAATTTTAGGGACAAAATACCCTACAGTACCTTCAGTGGTATGGTCATGGTCCACATTTATTTCCCCAAATATAAACTTCATACTCTCCACAGCATGGTTCTCACTAGATGAGCCATGGACAGAATTCTGCTAAATACTTTGGGCAAACTGTGCTCGAATAGAATTTGGACAGGACGTCTTTGCCACTTCTGGATCTGTCGGCCCGATTAGATTTCGCCATTCTTCTATTGCGTTTTCCTTGGTCAAAACCATCAGAATGGCTGTGCTTCATTTGCCTTTAAGATGACGTCACGAAGCCGGCGTCACATGGTATTTCAGCCAATCGCCTCTTCAGTACCGGTACTGGGAAGTATTGCTACACCTGTTCACACCTGTCCATGCCTAAACACCACACTCAGGACACGCTCCTTCTGCTGCGGGTGCGTGCACATATACGTCCCCACCTCAGTATAAGGGACGAGTCTGTTCTGCGGGCAGCACCGGCGTAACATTATGTCAAGCCCACAAGACGCAGACCAGACTGACATGGCCTCCATGATGACGGCCATGTATCAACAAGTCCAGGCCCTAACTGACCAAATGGCTCTCCTCACTCAATAGGTACAGGACGTTTCTTTTCAGGCACCACCTGGGGCCGCACCGCCACTGTCGCCAGAACCGGCAACCGCCGCGACCTCTGGCCCGAAGATCCTGGCACCTAAACCGTATGCGGGTGATCCACACGCCTGTCGCGGTTTTCTCAATCAGTGCGAGATTCAGTTTGAGATGGCTCCACAGCAGTACTCCACTGGTCGCAAGAAAGTGGCATATGTGTACAGCCTGCTTACAGGAAAGCACTGGCATGGGCCTCCCCGATTTGGGAACTACGTCCCGATATCACCCGCGACTACGCGGCCTTTAGACAAAACTTTCGACAGGTCAACTTTTTCAGGGACGTCATTCCGTGGCCCAGTACGCCTTGGAGTTCAGGACCATAGCAGCTGATACACGATGGGACCAGGAGGCTTTAGACGCAGTCTTCTGGCGAGGCTTAACGGATTCCGTCAAGAACGAGCTTGCCTCACAACCCAGGCCAGGGCTTCTGGAGGATCTCATGTCCCAAGCCAATCGAGTGGATCAGCGTCTTCAGGTACGCCGCGTCCAACGCCAGCTTCCCTGATTTACACCCTTCCGTGCTCCTTTTCCCAGATTCTCTCCAACCACAGGACCTGTCGTCTCCCCGTTACCCGCTGTGGAGGCTCCGGAGCCGATGCAACTTGGAGTCCAGCATTCCCGAACACCGATACAGCAAGCTCGCCAAGCGGGTGGATTATGTTATTACTGCGGATCGTCCGAACAACTGGTCCGTGAATGTCCACTACGCCCGGGAAACGACCAAACCCAGTGAGTAGGAAGGGGCTCTCCCAGGGTGCTAAACCTCCATGTCCCCTTTCCAGGAAGGAACTTCCCAAAAAATTAACCATTCCTGTTTCTCTCTCGGGTCCTACCTTCCGTACCTCCACTGCGGTATTTATCGATTCCGGCGCGGGAGGAAATTTCATGGACCAAACCTTCTCTGAACAGAACCAAATTCCCCTCGTTAGGAAGAAGTCTCCCGTTGCCTTGGTCGGGATCAACGAGCGTCCGCTCACCCCGGAATACATTTCCTTGGAGACTTGCCCCATTACCCTTTCTTCTCATTCCCACAAAGAGACCTTGGCCTTTGATGCCATACACGCTCCCGGAACCCCAGTCACTCTCGGCTTACCTTGGTTGCAGAAGCACAATCCTCTCATCAACTGGACATCCCAAGATCCTATTGCCTGGAGGTCTAGGTCGGAGGAGCCGTCTCCATCAGCCGTACTTCCGCCTCGACTGCTGGCCAATGCATCCAACCCTAGGGGAGGGTTGCCCGCTCCGTATGCTGCTTTTCTGGATGTCTTCTGCAAGACCCAATCCGAACTACTACAGTACCTCCTCACAGACCTAATGATTGTCCTATAGACTTGGTACCTTGATACACATTGCCCAAATCCAAATCCTACCCCCTCTCTCTTCCTGAGATGGAAGCCATGAACGAATATATCCGTGAGAACCTTAAACGGGGTTTTATTCGGCACACCAATTCGCCCACAGGAGCTGGTTTCTTTTTCGTCAAGAAAAAGGACGGTACTCTCAGACCATGTATAGATTACCGGGGACTGAACCGCATCACGGTGAAGAACCGTTACCCACTTCCCCTCATTTCTGAATTATTCGACATACTTCAAGGTGCTAACGTGTTCTCCAAGCTTGACCTTCGCGGGGCGTATAATCTTATTCGCATCCGGGAGGGCGACGAATGGAAGACCACCTTCAACACCCGTAGCGGCCACTACGAGTATCTTGTGATGCCTTTCGGATTATGCAACGCTCCGGCGGTTTTTCAGGACTTTATCAATGACATCTTTTGGGATGTCCTTAATCGTTTTGTAATTGTTTATCTGGATGACATCCTTATCTTTTCCAAGAATCTACAGGATCATATCATCCATACCAAGTTTGTACTCTACCGCCTCCGAGAGAACCGTTTGTTTGCCAAGATGGAGAAATGTCTCTTTCACCAGTCTACCACCTCTTTTCTCGGATATATTATTTCCAACATGGGATTGGCCATGGATCCTGAGAAACTTAAAGCCGTAATAGATTGGCCGCAACCCGACTCCCTCAAGTCTATTCCGCGGTTCCTAGGCTTTTCCAATTATTACCGGAAGTTAATATGTAACTTCTCCTCCATCATCGCCCCGATCACAGCACTGACCCAAAAAGAAGCTGATCCTTCGTCTTGGTCTCCTGAAGCAGTCACAGCTTTCGAAACACTGAAACAAACATTTGTCTCAGCTCCCATCCTTCGACACCCGGACACCAATTTTTCTTTCAACCTAGAGGTAGACGCTTCGGACTGCGGGGCCGGCACTGTTCTATCCCAAAGGTTTTCTCCCCAGGATAAACTTCACACTTGCGTTTTTTTCCCGAAGAAGTTTTCCCCAGCTGAGATGAACTATGATGTGGGCAATAGAGAACTTTTGGCCGTCAAGTTGGCCCTTCAGGAATGGAGGCATCTGTTGGAGGGGTCAAAAGAGCCATTCACTATTCTCACGGACCACAAAAATCTTTTATACATCGAGAATGCCGTCGCTTAGGCCCCCGCCAAGCCCACTGGTCGTTATTTTTCTCCAGGTTAAATTTTATTTTGTCCTACATTCCCGGCACTAAGAACGTCAAGGCGGATGCTCTCTCTAGACAATATTCTTCTGATGAGAGACCAGAGAAAACTACAGAGTCTATCCTTCCCAAACAAAAGATCCTCGCGGTCGCTACATTCAAGAAACTTGAGAAGATCATCAAGTCTAAAAGTCACCTTCCTAGCGATCTTGAGATCCCGAAGGATACCTTATACGTGGAGGCCAAGTTTATTCCGGAGATTCTGGAATGGGGACATGCTTTCCGTTCGGCAGGACACCCAGGCTACAAGAAGACTTTGGATCTCATCCGTCGTACCTTGTGGTGGCCCAATATGGCCAAATCTATTTCTGAATTTACCCGGGCCTGTCCGGTATGTGCACGCAACAAGATTCCTCGCCAGAGACCCCATGGTCTTCTTTTGCCCTTATCCATCCCGGAACGCCCCTGGTCCCACATATCCATTGACTTTATTGTCGAATTGCCTAGGTCTAATGGCATGAACACCATTCTAGTAGTGGTGGATCGGTTTTCCAAGATGGCACATTTTATTTCTCTCAAAGGATTAACCTCCTCACCCACCCTAGCCGATATTTTCTCCAAAGAAATTTTCCGGATCCATGGCATACCCACGTCCATCGTATCGGATCGTGGCTCTCAATTTGTTTCCAGATTCTGGAGGTCCTTCACCAGAAGACTGGGCATTGTTTCCTCCTCTTCGGGTTTTCACCCTCAGTCGGACAGACCGAGAGGGTCAATCAATCTCTCGAGAAGTATTTAAGGTGCTTCGTCTCTGACTCCCAGGATGACTGGGCAGAATTGCTTTCTTGGGCCGAGTATGCCTTTAATTCCTCCAGGAATTAATCCACTGGTGAGACACCCTTTTTTATTAATTATGGCTTTCACCCGGCTTGCCTACCTATTTCCAAAATCTCCTCCGGAGTTCCAGCTGTGGATGAACATATCTCCCTCCTACAGGACTCTTGGGCTAGAATTCAATCTGCACTTCAAAGGGCCTCTCTGTCTTCTAAAGTCCAGGCTGATCGCCGTCGCCAACCTGCACCCAACTACAAACCAGGGGACAAGGTTTGGTTGTCTACTAGAAATATCCGCCTCAAAACCCCTTCCCCCAAATTGGCTCCTAGGTTTCTGGGGCCATTTCCTATCATGGAGCAGGTTAACCGGTGGCCTTCCGCCTTCAACTACCCCCAAGCATGTGAATTCCTAATGTTATCCATACATCACTTCTCAAACCGTTCATCTCTAGCCCTCTATTCCCGGACCACACTCTTAAACCGGATCCTGTGATCATACAGGGCAACGAAGAGTATACTAGACAATACTAGATTCCCGTCTCTCCAGAGGGAAAGTCAATTTCTTGGTTCATTGGAAGGGTTTCGGACCTGAGGAGAGGTCTTGGGTACCTCTTAACGACATCCACGCACCAGGACTTCTTAAACGCTTCCAGAAAAAGTTTCCATCCAAGCCATGGAAGGATCGTCCTGAGGCCGACCCTGAAGGGGAGGTACTGTGAGGACTCGGGGGTCACGTCGGTCGCATCGTAACCTCCCCTCACCTCTGTCCGCTCCCGCGGCTGTGCGGCTCCGTCCCCGCCGCTCCCATTCGGCCTCCGTGGTGGGGGGGCTTCCCTGTCCTCCTGTCATGCCTGTATGTCTGCAGACCTGGCCAGTCCCCACTACTGAGGTGGGAAGAGTATTACCATGCACACACAGCAGTGAGGGCATGCCCGGAGTGTGGTATGGCGTTGCCGGGCCTGTTGAGAGATGGTTAGTAATACTTGCAATGCCTTTGGAGTTCAGAGTAAGAGTAGTGGTGTCCATGCGCCAGAGTCCATGGGTATAGAGATCAGAATCGTAATGTTCATAAGCCAAAGTCCAGGGATCACAGAAGTCAGCAAAGTCGTGTCCGTTAGCAAGGTTCAAGGGCAATAGTGAGCAGAGTAATCCAGTACGAGCAGTGGTCAAGCCAGGGAAATCCAGGGGTAAGCAGGAGCAGGAACAAAGCTGGGAAACAGAGGAGAGCCAAGCATAGGACTGCACACACAGAGGTAACAAAGAACTATGCAGAGCAATGAGAGAAAGGACAGACAGGGGTTATAAAGGAGGGAACACCAATAGGAGAGAGAGGAGGAGCAGAGGGTGTAGTGGGAGATAGCAGGGATAGGTGAGGAGGAGAAGAGGAGGAGACAGGTGAGCCAGTGAGGGAAATAGCCTGCAGGGCATGAGAGGAGGAGCCAGGAGTCTGAGAGAGCCTACAAGAGGAGCGTGAGATATTGCTCTAAGGTTTGATTCATCCTTTCAGTATGACCGTTGGTCTGAAGATGAAAAAAGAAGGGAAATTCCGAGTCTCTGGGAAAACACCCGCCAGAACCTAGAGATGAATTGAGACCTTCTGTCAGAGACAATTGAAAAGGGAACGCCATGTAATCTGAAAATTTCCTTGGAAAAAATATCGGCCAGAGTAGCAGAATTAGGAAGACCATTGAGGGGAATAAAGTGTGAGTGTTTAGAAAATCTGTCAACCACAACAAGAATGGTATCATTCCTTTGGAATTGGGAAGTTCGACAATGAAATCCATAGAGATGTGTTTCCAGGGTTGCTCCGGGATGGGGAGAGGCATGAGAAGGCCAGAAGGTTTGTGATGGGTCGTCTTACTCTGGGCAAATACCGGACAAGCACTAGTGAAATCAAAAATGTCTTTGTTCATCTTAGGACACCAAAATGTCAGTTTAATAAGATCTGCTGTCCTCTTGAAGCCTGGATGACAGGCAGATCTAGAAGAATGTCCCCAAAGTAAAATCTTGTGGCGAAACCGTGGAGCTGTGTATAAGCGTCCCTCTGGTACCCTGAACCTGCTGGGAATGTAAACCTGAGCTTTGCTGATTTCATCCAACACATCAAAATTATTGGCAGAGATTATGCACTTGGCAGGAAGAATTGGTTCCGTGGCTTCATTAGATTCGTTTTCTGTGGCGAACTGGCGAGAGAGCGTCCGCTTTGATATTTTTGGTACCAGGAAAGTACGAAATGGTATAGTTAAAATGGGGGAAAAAAAGAGACCAACGAGCCTGACGAGATCCCAACTGTCAGGCCCCCTCGATGTACAGCAAATTTTTGTGGTCGGTGAGGATGGCAACAGGTTCCTTGGTGCCTTCTAGAAGATGCCTCCACTCTTGAAGAACCAATTTAATGGCCAAAAGCTCACGATTACCAACATCATAATTTCTTTCGGCAGACGAAAATTTCCGAGAAAAAAAACCACAGGGATGGAGTCTTTTTTGGGGAGAGGATCTCTGAGAAAGGACTGCACCAGCTCCCATGTCCGAAGCGTCAACTTCCAATGTAAAGGGAAGAGGGGTATCTGGGTGACGTAGGATGGGTGCAGAGACGAAGGCTCTTTCGAGAACCTCGAATGCGTCAATGGCTTCAGGAGACAAAGACGTGGGATCGGCGCCTTTTTTGGTCAAGGCAGTGATGGGAAGAGCAATGGAAGAAAAATTTCTGATGAATTTCCTGTAATAATTGGCAAAGCCGAGAAAACGCTGCACGGCCTTGAGAGAATTAGGCAGCGGCCAGTCGAGGACAGACTTCAATTTCTCTGGGTTCAATTTCTCTTGGTTAGAGATAATATAGCCTAGGAAGGCAGTAGAAGTCTGATGGAACAAACATTTCTCCATCTTGGCGTATAGGCAGTTAGTACGGAGCCTAGACAGCACTGGTTTGGTATGGTGAATGTGTTCATCTAAATTTTTAGAAAAAATGAGAATGTTATCCACGTATACAATGACAAATGTTCCCAACACATCGCGGAAGATGCCGTTCATGAACTCTTGAAAGACGGCAGGAGCATTGTGTAATGGGTGGACACCCTAGTCTGACCCACCCAATCTCACATTGGCCCGTGTGGTCTAACCGGTCCCCATTACATGATAGTGTATGGTGGTGCACCTGCAGGTAACAGGACTCCTGAGTCTCCCGCTTGATGGAATTAGGGGAGTCATCCAGACAGGCAGCTGAGGTAGTGTGTGCGAGTCCTACCTATATCCAGTGCAGCGCCTCCACCTCATCAGGATCTGTGCTTCCGCAGGGAGATGGTCCTGGTGAGGAACTCCTTCTTGGTGGTGCCATCCACTGCTGAGTAACTTCACACTCCCCCAGTGGAGGTATATGCGAACAAGACATCTTTATTGATGGTATGGGCAAGCTGCCCCTCACAGATAACAGCTCAGCCGCTCATTTCTTTGCAGCATTCCATTAGGAAGGTCCCTTCTCCTCTAATAGAGCTGCTTTCCACCTATCCTCTCAGAGAGATTCCCCAGCTTCTCTGGCTGCTGTAAGCTCCTCTCTTGAGCTGCTTTGTCTCTCTCAGCTCCTCTAACTCACAGCTAGCATGAGACACTGCAACACTGTTGCAAACCTTCACGTGCCTCTCACTGAACAGAGGCAGCCCAACAACAGGAAACTGAACTCCTAACTTTAGGCAGTGCTGTGTCTTATATCACCCCCAGAGAACAAATCTGCTCTGTATCACTAAGTGTGGACACAATGCATGTTGTCACTTCCTTTGGGATATATGACACCTCACCAGGGTTTGAGGGCAAACCTCATGATTGTTGCTGGCAATCCTGCATACTTACCAGGTTTACTGCCAGCATGAGAAAGAGATATGTACACCAATCTTACACATGGCTACAATTGCATAAACGAAAGGGCATTACTAGATACTCTTAGGGGGCTATGCACTAAGCTCCGCTAAGTCACTTTTAGACCGCAAAGTGCTCTTCGATCGTGATTTTTGGCTCAACCCGATGCACTAAGCAACGCAAACAGGCACATTGCGGTCTAAAAATGACTTTTTTCTAAGTCCAATTTTGCTCGATCGCAGCCCTGTTTGCGTGAAATTCTGCCCTTAAGCGGGATGCACTAAGCAACGCAACCTTAGCAAACGCGAAAGTTACGTTGATTAGAACACGTCGGGTCAGAGTAGACGCAAAGAAATCTGGACTTAGAAAAAATTCTTGCTTTTTATTTTTGCATGCGCAAAACCAATACAGCAGGCCGGCGGGTGTCCCCGGCTGACCCCGCGGGGTTCCGGGGGTCCCCAGCTCACCAAGCGGGGGTCCCTGTGGGAGTGCGGGGGTCCCTGCGGGAGTCCGGGGATCCCCGCGGCCGTCCCGAGGTACCCGCGGGAGTCCCGGGGTACCCGCGGGCCTGCGGTACCAATGTTGCACCTCCAAAATTAAAAAACAACAATTCTAACTAAATACACCCACTAACACATACTATACAGTAATGGCCAAAATTACTATTATCCAAATATGGATAAAAATGTATTTGGCCATTTTAAATACTGTACATATAACATTCAATAAATACAGTCAAAACATATTACACTTACCTTTTACAGGCAACCACGATGAAGGCCGTCTTCATTCTGCCCATGCCCCTACGGTGCTGCAAAACATGCACAACAATTACAATAGCCAATGTAATGTCCCCTAACCCCTTAATCACCATAGCGGTTATTAACCGCTACAGTCATTAAGGGGTTAACCCACCCTCACTCACCACTCGGGAGGCCTACATACCCTCCCACACTAACCCCCCACCCTGTGAAGCCTTACCACCCTCACCCACTACCCAGCCAGGGGGCCTACCCACATACCCTTGGGGCCAATACACCCCCCCAACACATACAGTACAATAATGTGCCAAATAACTATTATCCAGATATGGATAATATATTATTTGCCCATTATGAAACACATAAAACATCCACAAATCAAAACATGAATTTTTAATCTTAAAACCACCACATAGCATGTTAAAATAAATCCAGCAGCCATAGCTGTTATGTGTGTTTTAATACTAGTGTAGATGTGCAGGGGGTCTCCTGAGCTGAACCGCATTGGTTTCAGGTCCGAGGACACCCTACTTCAGGAGATACAAGCCACTTTATGGGGTGCAGGTATCCCCTGCAGAATGTAAATAACCCGGTCACGTGACGCGGGAGCTTTAAACTGCAGGGGATACCGGCACCCCATACCGGGGCCTGTAACTCCTGAAGTAGGGGGTCCTCGGACCTGAAACCAATGCGGTTCAGCTCGGAAGACCCCCTGCTCATGTACACTATTATTAAAATGTATTTATTTAGTGTACGATCGCCTGTAACGATCGCCTGGAGATAGCAAATCTCCATGCAAATGTTACATGCGGCTTTTTTTTCTATCAGCTAGCGAACTGAAAGGTTCAGAATGCTAGCAGGGGGAAAAAAAGAAACTCGTACGCTGTGGCTGTTTTGAGCTATTTTGAGCAGGTACGTAAAAAAATGGCCTCAAGGCCTTAGTGCATCGCGTCCCCGGCCTCACTTTTTAACGAACCTGCTTTTTGGCCAAATCAGAACGCAAAGCCATTGAACTTAGTGCATAGCCCCCATAATGTCCAGATCGCGTATTAAACGCGGTTTTCCATTCGTCCCCCTCCCTTATGCGAATGAGATTATAGGCCCCTCTTAAATCAAGCTTGGAGAAGATAGAGGCCCCCTGAAGATGATCGAATAGTACAGAGATAAAGGGAAGGGGGTACCGATTCTTTACCGTGATTTTGTTGAGTCCGCGAAAGTCGATACATGGCCTTAGCGATCCATCCTTCTTCTTCACGAAGAAGAAGCCTGCCCCAGCAGGGGAGGTAGAATTGCGGATGAATCCCTTCTCCAAATTTTCTTCGATGTAAGACGTCATGGCCTAAGTTTCAGGAACGGACAAAGGGTAAGATTTCGACTTTGGGAGGATGGTTCCTGGTATTAAATCGATAGGACAATCGTACGGACGATGTGGAGGCAGAACCTCAGCTTGTACCTTGTTGAACACATCCAGGAACTCATGATACACGGTCAGCAGAATCGATAGATTGGAAGGAACGGAATCCAGGCAGGCCAGCACCGCAACAGAAGGAGCCGTGGGAGTAGACTCAGCGGGAGAAGGCCACTGGATAGGCATGGTGCCGGTCCAATCAATGCACGGATTGTGGAGTTGAAGCCAAGGCAATCCTAAAATAAGTTGAACAGTAGGAGAATGGAAGATGTCGAAAACTATTAACTCTTTATGACCGTCTGCCAAGGTCAGCGTGAGAGGAATAGCCCTCTGGCCTGAGCGGGAACCTCCGAGGGGCCGCGCCTCTGACACGGTCAACAGCCACCTCCAAGATGGCAGCCGCCCCCCTTCTTCTGGTTCCGCCCCCTCTGCTTCCGGCGTCCGGCGTTGGCGCGGGTGGGCGCGGGCACGGACGGGAGGTACCTGGCGATCCGCCGCGGACTGTGGAGGGGCGGACGTCTTCCCTCCCGGGATGAGCGGATGCCTCCGAGGAGTGGCACAAAACCGCTGACCGCACTTCCGACAGCCATCTCCAAGATGGCGGCCTCCCCTCTTCCGGTCCCGTCCACTCTGCTTCCAGCGTTGGCGCTGGCGGGCGCGGACACATGCATGGAGGCACGGGCGGACACGCGAACGCGCACAAAGGCACGGGCGGGCACTCGGAGGGGGGAGACAAAAAGGCAGGGGAGAATGAATAAATAAATAAATAATTAGACAATAAGGCTTGGGGGGGAATGAATGAATATATAAATAAATATCAGCCCCTGAAAAATAGAAGGGAATCGCTATACTTTTCCACAACAAGATACCCTTTAACATTAAAACAGTTAAAAAAGATAAAGAAGGTCGCTACGTCATCCTAATGGGTTCCATACATGAGCAACCTATTACCCTAGTAGCCGTGTACGCTCCCTGCGAGCAAGACGCAACATTTTTTGATACACTGGCGACACACTTTATTCGAGCTCGGCTAGTCCCACGAATTCGGGTATACCCGGGTGTATTGAGGTTTGTGACTGTTTTCTGCCCGAGTGCATTGAGTTATTTTCCAGGCAGGGATTGAAGCATTTTATTCCCGCTGGCTGCAATACTGCACAGTATATATATATATACTGCATTACAATTCATGAATTTATGCCATCTGGTAGACACGCGAAGCATTGCAGCCTATTAAATCCTAATCATTATCATTTAACAGATCAGCCGCCCGTCAGCCAGGCATGAACCCAGGCTGGGAAGGCAAACGCAACGGGGCTTGTCAGAGGTGAGGAGCGGCGCATTCCAGGTATCTGCCAGGTACATACTGGGTATTTGCTCGAATAAAGTGTGTCGGTGCAGTACCTTCTTCCAAACCCTGAATACATACCTGGGCACAGGGCCATATCATTATAGCAGGGGATTTTAACATAGCCCTTCAGCCAGCACTAGATAGATCCAGCACCCCCAAAGAGAGTAACAAAAAAGCGAGACTCTCCCTGACTTCAGGCCTCCGGAAGAACCATCTAGCGGATATCTGGAGAGAGTTTCACCCGCTGGAGAGAGATTACACATTTTACTCCCATCCTCACAACTCATATAGTAGAATCGACTACTTCTTCGTCTCTAGAAGACTGGTCCCGCTGGTCGTCCGTGCGGTAATCCATGATATTTCATGGTCAGACCATGCACCTATTGAGCTAAAGTGTAACCAAATTAAACATGGCAGGCTGGGAGCAAATTGGAAACTCAATGAATCCCTCTTAAAAATCCCCAATATATGCGAACACATTGGTAATGAAATTAACCAATTCTTTGAAATCAACACAGGCTCTGTGGAATCCCAGTTAACTCTATGGGAGGCTCACAAGGCAACCCTCTGGGGCACGTTGATAAGTGTCGCGGCGAGACGCAAGCGGGAAAGGGACGTTAAAATTATCAATCTTCAGTCTAAATTAAGCTCCCTATCTGAGAGACATAAAAAACACCCAGATCCGCAGGTCCTCAAGGATTTGAAAGATACTAAGATTGAATTAAATATGCTTTTGACGTCCAGGGCAGACAATTCGTTATGTTGGTCCAAGAGGAAATTTTACAAAAAGGCTAACAGACCAGATACGATGCTGGTCCGTCTGCTACGTAACAGATAGACCAACTACAATATCCAAGCGATTAGATTGAAATCAAGCTCCACCTCGGCCAATCCTAAAATCATAGTTAATGAATTTGGTAAATTCTATGAATCTTTATACAATGGTGAGAAAGTGGCATACCACAAAAACGAGTAAGTCACTAGGAGATTTCCTAGCAAACTCAAATTTGGCAAAGCTTACTGAGGAGGAAAGAGAGAGCCTAGGGGCAGATTTCACTGGGGAGGAATTAGCCATGGTAATAAAAGAATTGAAACCATCAAAGGCCCCGGGCCCGGATGGCTTCTCGGGGCTGTACTATAAAAAGTTTTGCAAAGTGCTTACCCCAAGGCTGCTCTGAATGTTTAACACAATATTGGCGGGAGCCCCAATCCCCGGAGAGATGCTCCGGGCATCTATATCATTAATCCATAAATTGGGCAAAGATCCGCTGGATTGCAAAAGCTATAGACCAATCTCCCTGATTAATACTGATATTAAAATCTACGCCAAACTGCTGGCCAATAGACTAAGTCAGATCCTGCCCAGACTGATACATCCAGATCAAGTCGGATTTATTAAAGGTAGACAAGCAGCGGATAATACCCAACGAATCATTGATCTGATAGAATTGGCTAACAGTGGAAAATCACAAATTATGATGTTAAGTCTGGATGCCGAAAAAGCGTTCGACAGGATCGACTGGCCGTATTTAAAAGAGACGCTCGGGCGTTTGGATTTGGGGAAAGGGTGAGTGAAGCGATTATGACACTTTACTCAGGCCCTACTGCTAAGGTCATACACCAGGGCTTTCCATCTGCCCAATTCCAAATTAAAAGTGGCACGAGACAGGGGTGCCCGTTATCCCCCCTCCTGTTTGCCCTTTGTATGGAACCCTTAGCAGCTCAAATCCGTGGCTATCCTGATATAGTTGGGATAAATATTGACTCGCAATCCCACAAAGCAGCTCTATACGCTGACGACATTCTATTATTACTTTCTCGACCCCTCACATCTCTGCCAAATCTATTTAATCTGCTAGACAGATTCACTAAAATATCTGGATTCAAAATCAATCAATCTAAATCAGAAGCTCTAAACATCAGCCTCCCCACAGAGGTTGAAAAGCTACTAAAGCTAAATTTCAATTTTAATTGGAAACAGAACTAGATTAAATACTTGGGAGTCCATATTACTAAGGATGTTAGAGACATTTATAAGGCAAACTACCACCCCCCCCTATTCAGATCACAAAAAGCTGACATCTCAAATGGTCCTCCCAGAGAATCTCTTGGATAGGTTGGATACAAAGTATCAAAATGAATCTTCTCCCCCGTATCCTATACCTATTCCAAACACTGCCGGTGCCACTGAGACTGAAAGACCTACTCTCGCTTCAGTCTGATATCTCCAAATTTATATGGGGAGGTAAAAAACCGAGAGTAAACAAATTGACCATGAAAAGACCCTCCACAGCAGGGGGCTTAGCGGTACCTTGTCTGTGGTCCTACTATAAAGCGGCGCAATTAAGCCAAATTGTCCAACGGCACTCCAACCCTGCATTGAAAAGATGGGTGGAAATAGAAAGGGCAATTTGTGCCCCGATAGAGCTGCAATCCTTGATCTGGCTCCCCAAAAAAGCACATACAGGTGCTGCCATGACGCTTTCCTCTGTGACCAACTCGCTGTCAATATGGAACACGTCAAAGCACAATCACTCCCTCACCACTAAAAATTCCCTGATGTCCCCCCTTTGGGGGAACTCCAACTTTGCTCCTGGTCTGCAGTGCAGTGGGAATCTGACGTGGGAGAATCCCTAGAAGATGAGGACTGGAGCGATATCTATTTAGCGGCTGCCAAAATCTCAATCTGCACCACACTAAAGGAGAATGCATATAAGGTCCTAATGAGATGGTACCACACCCCACTAAAATTATCTAGGTATGTGCCAGGACTCTCCCCGCTGTGCCCTCGACAGTGTGGAGAGTCGGCAGACCTGTTACATATGCTGTGGTCTTGCCCTCGGATCGCACCTCTATGGGAAGAAATTTGTGATTGGACTCAGAGGGTCTTGGGCCTCCCGATTCCCCTAGACCCGTGGCTGTTCTTGCTGAACAGACCGCTAGAGGGGCACTCAAGAGCAAACAACAAATTAATCGGGCACTTTGCCCTAGCAACCCGATGTGAGATCGCAGCAGTATGGAAACTTAACGTGATTCCTTCCAACCCCAAGATTCGGAACAATATTTGGTTTATCTGCCAGATGGAAAAGTTAACGAGTCTAGTTAACGACACTGGCATCAATTCTCTAAAGATCTGGTTACTCTGGTTGGCCCAAACAGACATACCTGGGGTGGAACGGGCCACAATTTGGCATTGATAGCACTAGATGCATTCTCCTTTGGCAGGTCCAGCCTATATTTCATCTTATTATTAAAATCATGAGGGAATCGGCAAACAGGTCATAGAAGTTCCTTGACAACAGGTGTACGTACACGGGCTCAAATAAGTAGGTCTTAGTGATTCTAGCTGAAAAAGCACCCACCGAGATCCGCTTTCGCCTCCCCGAGAAGACATACCTCCCCCAACCCTATATTCTCTCTCCCTTATGTCTCTCCCCACACTCCCCCTCATCCAGCGATCAGTTATATATCTCCGGATACGACGGTACATATCAAGATACCGAAAGATGGATGCTGTCTAAGTTAGTCTCGTCTTGTGTTGTCCTGTCGTCATCCCACATACACTGTATTAATTTGTAAGACTATGTCATATGTACTTCCCTTGACTGGGTTTATGCCACGTTATGATTTGTACCTGTACATTACTTCAATAAAAATTACAAGTTACAAAAAAAAAAAAGTGATCGTCTCACATTTGTCAGTAAATTTACAACTGCCAGTAGTTTTATTAAAAAAACACTCCAGAAACACTGGAAAATACTACAGACTGACGACACTCTTAAGGATGTCTGTAAAGATTTCCCACGTTTTGCTTATAGACGGGGAGAAAATTTAAAGGACATCCTAATTAAAGCCGATAATGAGAAACACTATACTACTCCCCATTTCTTGAGTTCACCCAAGGCAGGCTGTTTCAAATGTTATGGATGTAGCATCTGTAACAGTCTGGGGACAAGTTTTATCATCCCAGAAGTGGTAATTGTTTAAAATTAAAGATCGTATCACCTGCACAACCACAAATATACTGTACATGATTAAATGTCCATGTGGATTATGTTATATCGGTAAGAGCAATCGTATGCTCAAAACAAGATTTATATAACATAAAAGCAAAATTAACCATTGTGCAGAAGATACTGCTCTTATCAGACATTGTAGTGATTTCAGTCACCCAATATCTTCACTAAAACTAATGGGTATTGAGAATGTTAAAAAAGCAAGGGCAGGTCTAGACAAGGATGTTTTACTACTACAGCGTGAATCCTTCTGGATTCATACATTAGACACTGTTTATCCCAATGGATTGAATGACTTTTTGTCATTAGGGTGCTTCATAGAGGAAAGATAAATATTGTTTATTTCCCACTAGCTGTAGGTTGCTGTCACTGCTTGCTGTATTGGAAAAAAACTGTAAGGTCAGTATACCTCAAAGGGTTGTGAATTATAAATATGACAAAGACAAACCTTTCTTTTAATCACTTTATTATAATTCACTTTGCACTGTGGGAAGATATATTTTGCAAGTAGCTCACAGTGCTGTGCTGATGTATTCCACCTTTTCTTTCTTTTTATACTTATTACGGATCAATGATGATGAAGACAACACATTCTTTCCCCCCCCCACCCCCACCTGCTGAATATAAGGAGACGAGGACACTTTGCGGGACCACCACAGAGGAAGATTGAAGATTAGTTCATCCCTCCTACTGCGGGCGGATCAACAAGCGCATGCGCAGATAATGACACGCAGTCTGCACCTCATGCGGTCCAAAGGGAAGCAGGTTGAAGGAAATCGAGGACTAAATGGATTGCACATGCGCGGGATATGAAACGCATAGCGCGAGGAATGCTTTCCAGGAACGGAGGACCTGTATGTCTTCAAAGATGGATGACGTCATTAAAGATGGATGCCACAGAGGAACCCGGATGTGGGGAGTGTTCTCACCAAGCTGAGGACCCGGATGGATGACATCATCAAGATGGACGCCGCCGATTAATCAGGAAGTGGGGAGAATACAAAGGATCCCATGACACACAGGAGTGTCTCAAAACATCTGATAGAGATAAGCTAATTAAGACACTTCATTGGAAGGGTGAACTAGTTAAGCACATGAACACCATCATCACTGATTGAACATGTTGCATTAGGGGGTTTGGAACACTATTTATATGTTGTTTGAAGGAATTATGTTTATGCCACTATGTCACTTGATAAAGACCAGTACGGTCGAAACTTTGTGTTGGCTCAATAAATGAGTTTGGATATTCTAAATCCGTTGTGCCCTTTATTCCTTTTATCATCTATCCAGGACTGATCACAGGCTTTCGTACAAACATTGGAGCACCGGTAACTGTATCTATTTTGTTTACAATTTAAGGAGTGCAGCATTTTTCCTATCTATCTAGTCTACCTGGACGACATCATTGTCTTCGGAAAGACCCTGGAGGAGCACAAAGAGAGGCTGCTTAAAGTGATAGACCGTCTTGGGAAAGAAGGATTGAAGTTGTCCCTCGACAAGTGTCGGTTCTGTCACATCTCGTGGGACACATCGTGTCTGCTCAGGGAATCGCCACCGATCCGGCCAAAGGAGAAGCAGTCGTGAACTGGCCTCATCCAGAGAATGTTATGGAACTGCAATCCTTCCTGGGTTTCTGTGGGTATTACCGTCGCTTCGTAGAAGGGTACTCTAGTCGAGCGAAACCCCTGAACAATCTGTTGAAAATATATCCCGAAGATACAGGAAGAAAGGCAACGTTGTCCCGTCAACCGTTTGGTGATAAATGGACGTCTGAGTGTGAACAGGCCTTCATGAATTGGAAGAAAAGTCTGACCGAAGCGCCGGTGCTTGCGTATGCTGATCCAGAACAACCATACACTGGCGACACACTTTATTCGAGCTCGGCTAGTCCCGCGAATTCGGGTGTACTCGGGTGTATTCAGGTTTCTGATCGTTTTCTGCCAGAGTGCATTGCGTTATTTTCCGGCAGGGATTTAAACATTTTATTCCGGCTTGCTACAATACTGCAATGCCGTGAAAATACACATGGTGGCGCTTGCGAGCTGTTCTCTGTGAAGCCGTCCCCTATAATGAATTGTAATGCAGTATATATACTGTATATATATATATACTGTATAACAACAACCCCTATAAGCCCTAACATACAGTACTGTACACATACAGTACAGTACTGTATATGCACATACATAAATGATACTACTGTATGGGCGGCGGGGGCGAGATGTGTTTGCAGCAGAGAGAGATCCGCTGCTCTCTCTCTGCGCAAACATCGGCACAATAAAAATTATTTTAAATACATTTTTATTGATACTGTACATGTGCAGGGGGTCTCCGGAGCTGAATCGCGTTGGTTTCAGGTCTGGGGCCCCCCTGCCCCCCGAGATACAGGCCCCTTTAGGGGGTGCCGGTATCCCTCTGCTTGGTTTAAAGGTCCGATCACGTGATCGCGGCCTGTAAACCAAGCAGAGCAGAGGGATACCGGCACCCCCTAAAGGGGCCTGTATCTCGGGGGGCAGGGGGTCCCCAGACCTGAAACCTGTGCGCTTCTGCTCTGGAGACCCTCTGCACATGTACTGCACCGACACACTTTATTCGAGCAAATACCTGGTATGTACCTGGCAGATACCTGGAATGCGCCACTCCTCACCTCTGACAAGCCCCGTTGCATTTGCCTTCCCAGCCTGGGTTCATGCCTGGCTGATGGGCGGCTGATCTGTTAAATGATAATGATTAGGATTTAATAGGCTGCAATGCTTCGCGTGTCTACCAGATGGCATAAATTCCTGAATTGTAATGCAGTATATATATATATACTGTGCAGTATTGCAGCTAGAGGGAATAAAATGCTTCAATCCCTGCTTGGAAAATAACTCAATGCACTCGGGCAGAAAACAGTCACAAACCTCAATACACCCGGGTATACCCGAATTCGTGGGACTAGCCAAGCTCGAATAAAGTGTGTCGCTAGTGTACAGTATCAATAAAACACATACAATATACAGTATAAATAAACACTCGTTCTTTACCTTAGCGGCTATGCGCTATGGTAAAGAAGCATCATTTCTGTATTTTAATAATATTGTACAGTGAGCAGGGGGTTCCCTGAGCCAGAAATTAATGCTCAGGGACCCCCCCTGCTCCTGCTCAATATTATTAAAAATACAGAAATGCTGCTTCATTACCATAGCGGATAGCCGCTAAGGCAATGAAGGGGTTAACCCACCGTGCCCGCTTTATTGTGTGTAGTGGGGATGGGTGAGGGGGGTATTTGGCCCTTGGTGTGAGTTTAGGACTTGCGGGGGGGTTGCGGGTGCACTTAACCCCTTCACGACCGTAGCAGTTAATACCGCTACGGTCATGAAGGGGTTAAGATCTCCCGCTACCCTCAGCAAGCCCTAAACAAGCACCGTTGGGGCTAATACCCCATTCACCCACCCCCGCTACCCACAATAAAAAAAATACACACACACAGCAGCCGCCAAAAAATAAATAAATAAATCTAAATAAATAAATAAATAAATGACAATAAATACATTTGAAATGAATTTTTATTGATAGTGTAGATGTGCAGGGGGTCTCCGGAGCTGAATCGCGTTGGTTTCAGGTCTGGGGACCCCCTGCCCCCCGAGATACAGGCCCCTTTAGGGGGTGCCGGTATCCCTCTGCTTGGTTTAAAGGGCGCGACCACGTGATCGCGGCCTGTAAACCAAGCAGAGCAGAGGGATACCGGCACCTCCTAAAGGGGCCTGTATCTCGGGGGGCAGGGGGTCCCCAGACCTGAAACCTGTGCGCTTCTGCTCTGGAGACCCTCTGCACATGTACAGTATCAAAAAAACACATACAATATACAGTATAAATAAACACTCGTTCTTTACCTTAGCGGCTATGCGCTATGGTAAAGAAGCATCATTTCTGTATTTTAATAATATTGTACAGTGAGCAGGGGGTTCCCTGAGCCAGAAATTAATGCTCAGGGACCCCCCCTGCTCCTGCTCAATATTATTAAAAATACAGAAATGCTGCTTCATTACCATAGCAGATAGCCGCTAAGGCAATGAAGGGGTTAACCCACCGTGCCCGCTTTATTGTGTGAAGTGGGGATGGGTGAGGGGGGTATTTGGCCCTTGGTGTGAGTTTAGGACTTGCGGGGGGGTTGCGGGTGCACTTAACCCCTTCACGACCGTAGCAGTTAATACCGCTACGGTCATGAAGGGGTTAAGCCCTCCCGCTACCCCCCCGCAAGCCCTAAACAAGCACCGTTGGGGCTAATACCCCATTCACCCACCCCCGCTACCCACAATAAAAAAAATACACAAACACAGCAGCCGCCAAAAAATAAATAAATAAATCTAAATAAATAAATAAATAAATGACAATAAATACATTTGAAATGAATTTTTATTGATAGTGTAGATGTGCAGGGGGTCTCCGGAGCTGAATCGCGTTGGTTTCAGGTCTGGGGCACCCCGCCCCCCCGAGATACAGGCCCCTTTAGGGGGTGCCGGTATCCCTCTGCTTGGTTTAAAGGGCGTGACCACGTGATCGCGGCCTGTAAACCAAGCAGAGCAGAGGGATACCGGCACCCCCTAAAGGGGCCTGTATCTCGGGGGGCAGGGGATCCCCAGACCTGAAACCTGTGCGCTTCTGCTCTGGAGACCCTCTGCACATGTACAGTATCAATAAAACACATACAATATACAGTATAAATAAACACTCGTTCTCTACCTTAGCGGCTATGCGCTATGGTAAAGAAGCATCATTTGTGTATTTTAATAATATTGTACAGTGAGCAGGGGGTTCCCTGAGCCAGAAATTAATGCTCAGGGACCCCCCCTGCTCCTGCTCAATATTATTAAAAATACAGAAATGCTGCGTCATTACCATAGCGGATAGCCGCTAAGGCAATGAAGGGGTTAACCCACCGCGCCCGCTTTATTGTGTGAAGTGGGGATGGGTGAGGGGGGTATTTGGCCCTTGGTGTGAGTTTAGGACTTGCGGGGGGGTTGCGGGTGCACTTAACCCCTTCACGACCGTAGCAGTTAATACCGCAACGGTCATGAAGGGGTTAAGCCCTCCCGCTACCCCCCCGCAAGCCCTAAACAAGTACCGTTGGGGCTAATACCCCATTCACCCACCCCCGCTACCCACAATAAAAAAAATACACAAACACAGCAGCCGCCAAAAAATAAATAAATAAATCTAAATAAATAAATAAATAAATGACAATAAATACATTTGAAATGAATTTTTATTGATAGTGTAGATGTGCAGGGGGTCTCCGGAGCTGAATCGCGTTGGTTTCAGGTCTGGGGCCCCCCGGCCCCCCGAGATACAGGCCCCTTTAGGGGGTGCCGGTATCCCTCTGCTTGGTTTAAAGGGCGCGACCACGTGATCGCGGCCTGTAAACCAAGCAGAGCAGAGGGATACCGGCACCCCCTAAAGGGGCCTGTATCTCGGGGGGCAGGGGATCCCCAGACCTGAAACCTGTGCGCTTCTGCTCTGGAGACCCTCTGCACATGTACAGTATCAATAAAACACATACAATATACAGTATAAATAAACACTCGTTCTTTACCTTAGCGGCTATGCGCTATGGTAAAGAAGCATAATTTCTGTATTTTAATAATATTGTACAGTGAGCAGGGGGTTCCCTGAGCCAGAAATTAATGCTCAGGGACCCCCCCTGCTCCTGCTCAATATTATTAAAAATACAGAAATGCTGCTTCATTACCATAGCGGATAGCCGCTAAGGCAATGAAGGGGTTAACCCACCGTGCCGGCTTTATTGTGTGTAGTGGGGATGGGTGAGGGGGGTCTTTTGGCCCTTGGTGTGAGTTTAGGACTTGCGGAGGGGTTGCGGGTGCACTTAACCCCTTCACGACCGTAGCAGTTAATACCGGTACGGTCATGAAGGGGTTAAGCCCTCCCGCTACCCCCCCGCAAGCCCTAAACAAGCACCGTTGGGGCTAATACCCCATTCACCCACCCCCGCTACCCACAATAAAAAAAATACACACACACAGCAGCCCAACAATTAATAAATAAATCTAAATAAATAAATAAATACATGAAGAGAAATAAATATATACTGTATATATATACTGGATATATATACAGTATATATATAATAACAATCCCTATACATATACAGTATATACTTTGTATATATATACACTGTATATATATATATATATATATATATATATATATATATATATATATATATATATATATATATACAGTATACAGTATATATACACACATGATGAACCAATATACAAATACATGTAGAATGGTTATCAAAATCATACTGTCCTACAGATAACGCTTCTCTATACAGACAATAATAATAATCCATTTAATAATCCTAACTGATTTTACAATATAAAACATAACATTCCAATCCACACAGTACATTGCATTTACATTATATAAATGATGCATAAAATCTATGCACCATATACATTCTGCAAATGAATGTTAACAATATAATTGCAAGCTACTCTACCAGTAAATACAAACACTTCCAAACAATTCAACTATTTTAACCAATCAAGTATACAAAAATCAATATATACTGTAGTAAGTACCAACCAGAAAACACAATTTAAAACCAAAGCTAACCCTTACAATACAAAGGATTACATCTATCTAATTGTAAAAAACCTTATACATTATACACAGCATTGTTTAAAGCCCCCTCCCCCCTAATGTTTCTGTTAAACAGATTACACTGAAGGGAGAGAGATGTAAAGGCCTAAAGCCCCCTCCCCCCTAATGTTTCTGTTAAACAGATTACATTGAAGGGAGAGAGATTTTACAGAAACACACATTAGGGGGGAGGGGGCTTTAAACAGATTACACTGAAGGGAGAGAGATGTTTCTGTTACCAGTAAATCTCCCTCCCTGCATTGCTAACCACCCTCACCCCCTACCCACATACCGATCCCCCCCCCCAATCCTGGCCATGACCCCTCCGCTTCTGCAAAACAGACACAAAAATTAAAACATACAAAGTAATGTCCCCTAACCCCTTAATCACCATAGCGGTTATTAACCGCTACAGTCATGAAGGGGTTAACCCACCCTCACCCACCACTCGGGATGCCTACATACCCTCCCACACTAACCCCCCCCCCACCCGTGAGGCCTAACCACCCAGTCAGTACCCACAAGGGAGGCCTACCCACATACCGTTGGGGAAACACCCCACCCCCACCCCAGTACCCACAATAAAAACAGTACAATGACCCACAATAAACAGCATTATATTTATTAAATACATTACCCACCCCCTGTGCCCCCCCATAAATACAAGATTTATTCTTTTACATTCAGAGTCCATTACGCAGCCCCACGCTAGTCCCCGGTGGGCTGGCAGGGCACCTGGACAGACCTACAGATAACCAGCAGCATTCCACAGGTTCTGGAGGCCTGCTGGTGGATCCTGCCAGCACCATAGCCCTCAGGTGGTCTCCTTGGGTCACTGTGGAACACAATTGGGTCCCCACGGTAGGCCCAAGGATGTCTGGGAGCCCCGGGTCAAACCCACAGGTGTCTGCGGGGCCTCGGGTGGTTCCAATGGGGGTCTGGGGAACTCACGGGTGCTCACTACGGGTCCGCGGTGCCCCCACAGAAGTGGGACCACACATCATCATCCCCGCACCTACGGGTCGGAGGTGCCCCCACAGAATTGGGACCACACATCGTCATCCCCGCATGTGTCACCCGTGGAACCACCAGCCTGCTACCCTTTAGGATACCCGAGGATACCCACAGGTGGTCTCCATAGGCCCCACGCAAAACCACGGAATCAAACCCTGAATGTAAAAAAATAAACCTGGCCTATACATTCAATACATACACCCTCCCCCCAACACCTACAGTACAATAATGTGCAAAATAACTATTATCCAGATATGGATAATAGATTAGTTGCCCATTATTAAAAACATTAACTAGCATATACAAATAAATAAAGTACTACTGACCTCATCAATACGAAGTGTCCGTTGCCAGCAAAATCCTTGTCTTGTCCACAATATACATAGCAAATACAAAGCCAATACATTGCAATTACATTCAGATATCAATTAACCCCTTAAACACCTTATCGGCAGATAATAACCGCAAAGGTGATTAAGGGGTTAAGCCACACAGGCCCGATACCCACCCTTCACCCATGAATTTGTACTGTGGCTTCATCATGCAACTATATATATATATACTGTATATATATACAGAGAGACAGAGAGAAAGAGAGAGAGAGAGATATATATATATACAGTATATATATATATATATATATATATATATATATATATATATATATATATATATATATACACACACGTTATATACACACCCATGATAAACCAATATACAGTACAAATAAATGTAGAAGGGTTATCAAAAGCATACTGCCCTACAACCAAGTAAACAAAAATCAAAAGCCAATACATTGCAATTACATTCAGATATCAATTAACCCCTTAAACACCTTATCAGCAGATAATAACCGCAAAGGTGATTAAGGGGTTAAGCCACACAGGCCCGATACCCACCCTCACCCATGAATTTGTACTGTGGCTTCATCATGCAACTTTATATATATATACTGTATATATATATATACAGAGAGACAGAGAGAAAGAGAGAGAGAGAGAGAGAGATATACAGTATATATATATATATATACACACACACGTTATATACACACCCATGATAAACCAATATACAGTACAAATAAATGTAGAAGGGTTATCAAAAGCACTGTCCTACAACCAAACACTTCTCCATACATACACACTAAATTAAAATCAATTTCCTTTAATATTCATAACTGATCTCTCAATCTACTGTAAATCATCACTAAACCTCTGAAAAGCCATTTAAACAACTTACATTCCAATATAAATGATGCCTAAATGTCTATGCACCATATACTGTACATTCTGCAAATTAATCAACCAAGTAAACAAAAATCAATTAGCAATCATTATTTACATTCCTAAACAATTCACACTAGATCCCGAACAATAAAACCATTAACAAATTCACGCCTAGAGCAGAACAATTAAGCCTTTTAAAAAATATAAGTACCGACAAAAATACAACCTTTACAAACCAAGCCTATCCCTGACCTTCCTCAAACACACAATACAATACCAAGGAATACAGTACATCTATCTAATTTTAAAATACTTTAAACTCACAATAAAGCATACTGTAGCAGCATACACAAAATAATTTAAAACACATCTAATCCAGCTTTTAAAACAACATCATTTCTTACCCTGTACTGTACTGTATGTATATATCTCTCTAGACATATATACATACATACATACAGTGGCAAGAAATGATATACCACAAAAAAAATAAAAATACACATGTTAAAAAACCTTTTGAAAAAATTAACAAGTTAAATAAAATACATTTCTTTATTGTAGTTCACTTACCATTACTTGCCCCCACCGACTCCCGTTGCCCAGCTTACTCACGAACCAATCCACGATCAGGAACCCATAAAATAAAAAACCATAAAATAATAAACATTAAACTAAAAATCCAAACCAATCCACGGGTCTTCTAGTTGTAATCCATCTTTATCTTCATCTGTGTTCTTCTTTCTACTATCTCCTTCCAGCGGGGCGGGGCGGGGTCTTCTCTCCGTCTGCGGCCACGCCCTGGTCTTCTTTCTTCTCCGGAGGTCCTTCAGAGTAGGGATGGAGTTCCCACGCTCTGATTGGATACCATACCATGTGAGGGCGGCCATGTGCCTTTTCATGACGTCATCTTAAAGGCAATTGAAGCAAAGCCATTCTGATTGGCTGTGCTTTCATTCCCTTTAAGTGACGTCATCATTTTTTTTTTGTCGGCCAAAACACATGGTTTTCACGGTCCAATCAGGACCGTGGGAACCATGACGCAAAATGTGACGTCATAGGCCTTTAAAAGCCTATGTCGTCTCATTTTGAAGCCAGACGCCGCGGAGGAAGGACCTCCGGAGAAGAAAGAAGACCAGGGCGTGGCCACAGACGGGGAAAAGACCCCGCCCCGCCCCGCTGGAAGGAGATAGAAGAAAGAAGAACACAGATGAAGATAAAGATGGATTACAACTAGAAGACCCGTGGATTGGTTTGGATTTTTAGTTTAATGTTTATTATTTTATGGTTTTTTATTTTATGGGTTCCTGATCATGGATTGGTTCGTGAGTAAGCTGGGCAACGGGAGTCGGTGGGGGCAAGTAATGGTAAGTGAATTACAGTAAAGAAATGTATTTTATTTAACTTGTTAATTTTTTCAAAAGGTTTTTTAACATGTGTATTTTTTTTTTTTTGTGGTATATCATTTCTTGCCACTGTATGTATGTATGTATATATGTCTAGAGAGATATATACATACAGTACAGTACAGGGTAAGAAATTATGTTGTTTTAAAAGCTGGATTAGATGTGTTTTAAATTATTTTGTGTATGCTGCTACAGTATGCTTTATTGTGAGTTTAAAGTATTTTAAAATTAGATAGATGTACTGTATTTCTTGGTATTGTATTGTGTGTTTGAGGAAGGTCAGGGATAGGCTTGGTTTGTAAAGGTTGTATTTTTGTCGGTACTTATATTTTTTCAAAGGCTTAATTGTTCTGCTCTAGGCGTGAATTTGTTAATGGTTTTATTGTTTGTGATCTAGTGTGAATTGTTTAGGGATGTAAATAATGATTGCTAATTGATTTTTGTTTACTTGGTTGATTAATTTGCAGAATGTATATGGTGCATAGATATTTAGGCATCATTTATATTGGAATGTAAGTTGTTTAAATGGCTTTTCAAAGGTTTAGTGATGATTTACAGTAGATTGAGAGATCAGTTATGAATATTAAAGGAAATTGATTTTAATTTAGTGTGTATGTATGGAGAAGTGTTTGGTTGTAGGACAGTGCTTTTGATAACCCTTCTACATTTATTTGTACTGTATATTGGTTTATCATGGGTGTGTATATAACGTGTGTGTGTGTATATATATATATATATATATATATATATATATATATATATATATATATATATATATATATATATATATACTGTATATATCTCTCTCTCTCTCTCTCTCTCTCTCTCTCTCTGTCTCTCTGTATATATATATACAGTATATATATATAAAGTTGCATGATGAAGCCACAGTACAAATTCATGGGTGAGGGTGGGTATCGGGCCTGTGTAGCTTAACCCCTTAATCACCTTTGCGGTTATCTGCTGATAAGGTGTTTAAGGGGTTAATTGATATCTGAATGTAATTGCAATGTATTGGCTTTTGATTTTTGTTTACTTGGTTGTAGGGCAGTATGCTTTTGATAACCCTTCCACATTTATTTGTACTGTATATTGGTTTATCATGGGTGTGTATATAACGTGTGTGTATATATATATATAAATATATATATATATATATATATATATATATATATCTGTCTCTCTGTATATATATACAGTATATATATATATATAGTTGCATGATGAAGCCACAGTACAAATTCATGGGTGAAGGGTGGGTATCGGGCCTGTGTGGTTTAACCCCTTAATCACCTTTGCGGTTATTATCTGCTGATAAGGTGTTTAAGGGGTTAATTGATATCTGAATGTAATTGCAATGTATTGGCTTTGTATTTGCTATGTATGTTGTGGACAAGACAAGGATTTTGCTGGCAACGGACACTTCGTATTGATGAGGTCAGTAGTACTTTATTTATTTGTATATGCTAGTTAATGTTTTTAATAATGGGCAATTAATCTATTATCCATATCTGGATAATAGTTATTTTGCACATTATTGTACTGTAGGTGTTGGGGGGGAGGATGTATGTATTGAATGTATAGGCCAGGTTTATTTTTTTACATTCAGGGTTTGATTCCGTGGTTTTGCGTGGGGCCTATGGAGACCACCTGTGGGTATCCTCGGGTATCCTAAAGGGTAGCAGGCTGGTGGTTCCACGGGTGACACATGCGGGGATGACGATGTGTGGTCCCACTTCTGTGGGGGCACCTCCGACCCATAGTCTGCGGGCATGACGATGTGTGGTCCCACTTCTGTGGGGGCACCTCCGACCCGTAGGTGTGGGGATGATGATGTGTGGTCCCACTTCTGTGGGGGCACCGCGGACCCGTAGTGAGCACCCGTGAGTTCCCCAGACCCCCATGGGAACCACCCGAGGCCCTGCAGACACCTGTGGGTTTGACCCGGGGCTCCCAGACATCCTTGGGCCTACCCTGGGGACCCAATTGTGTTCCACAGTGACCAAGGAGACCACCTGAGGGCTATGGTGCTGGCAGGATCCACCAGCAGGCCTCCAGAACCTGTGGAATGCTGCTGGTAAACTGTAGGTCTGTCCAGGTGCCCTGCCAGCCCACCGGGGACTAGCGTGGGGCTGCGTTATGGACCCTGAATGTAAAAGAATAAATCTTGTATTTATGGGGGGGCACAGGGGGTGGGTAATGTATTTAATAAATATAATGCTGTTTATTGTGGGTCATTGTACTGTTTTTATTGTGGGTACTGGGGTGGGGGTGGGGTGTTTCCCCAACGGTATGTGGGTTGGCCTCCCGGTGGGGGGGGGGGTTAGTGTGGGAGGGTATGTAGGCATCCCGAGTGGTGGGTGAGGATGGGTTAACCCCTTCATGACTGTAGCGGTTAATAACCGCTATGGTGATTAAGGGGTTAGGGGACATTACTTTGTATGTTTTAATTTTTGTGTCTGTTTTGCAGAAGCGGAGGGGTCATGGCCAGGATTGGGGGGGGTTTCGGTATGTGGGTAGGGGGTGAGGGTGGTTAGCAATGCAGGGAGGGAGATTTACTGGTAACAGAAACATCTCTCTCCCTTCAGTGTAATCTGTTTAAAGCCCCCTCCCCCCTAATGTGTGTTTCTGTAAAATCTCTCTCCCTTCAATGTAATCTGTTTAACAGAAACATTAGGGGGGAGGGGGCTTTAGGCCTTTACATCTCTCTCCCTTCAGTGTAATCTGTTTAACAGAAACATTAGGGGGGAAGGGGCTTTAGGCCTTTATATCTCTCTCCCTTCAGTGTAATCTGTTTAACAGAAACATTAGGGGGGAGGGGGCTTTAAACAATGCTGTGTATAATGTATAAGGTTTTTTACAATTAGATAGATGTAATCCTTGGTATTGTAAGGGTTAGCTTTGGTTTTAAATTGTGTTTTCTGGTTGGTACTTACTACAGTATATATTGATTTTTGTATACTTGATTGGTTAAAATAGTTGAATTGTTTGGAAGTGTTTATATTTACTGGTAGAGTAGCTTGCAATTATATTGTTAACATTCATTTGCAGAATGTATATGGTGCATAGATTTTATGCATCATTTATACAATATAAATGCAATGTACTGTGTGGATTGGAATGTTATGTTTTATATTGTAAAATCAGTTAGGATTATTAAATGGATTATTATTATTGTCTGTATAGAGAAGCGTTATCTGTAGGACAGTATGATTTTGATAACCATTCTACATGTATTTGTATATTGGTTCATCATGTGTGTATATATACTGTATACTGTGTATGTATATATATATATATATATACAGTGTATATATATACAAAGTATATACTGTATATGTATAGGGATTGTTATTATATATATACTGTATATATATCCAGTATATATATATATACAGTATATATTTATTTCTCTTCATGTATTTATTTATTTATTTATTTATTTATTTAGATTTATTTATTAATTGTGGGGCTGCTGTGTGTGTGTATTTTTTTATTGTGGGTAGCGGGGGCGGGTGAATGGGGTATTAGCCCCAACGGTGCTTGTTTAGGGCTTGCGGGGGGGTAGCGGGAGGGCTTAACCCCTTCATGACCGTAGCGGTATTAACTGCTACGGTCGTGAAGGGGTTAAGTGCACCCGCAACCCCTCCGCAAGTCCTAAACTCACACCAAGGGCCAAATACCCCCCTCACCCATCCCCACTACACACAATAAAGCGGCACGGTGGGTTAACCCCTTCATTGCCTTAGCGGCTATCCGCTATGGTAATGAAGCAGCATTTCTGTATTTTTAATAATATTGAGCAGGAGCAGGGGGGTCCCTGAGCATTAATTTCTGGCTCAGGGAACCCCCTGCTCACTGTACAATATTATTAAAATACAGAAATGATGCTTCTTTACCATAGCGCATAGCCGCTAAGGTAAAGAACGAGTGTTTATTTATACTGTATATTGTATGTGTTTTATTGATACTGTACATGTGCAGAGGGTCTCCAGAGCAGAAGCGCACAGGTTTCAGGTCTGGGGACCCCCTGCCCCCCGAGATACAGGCCCCTTTAGGAGGTGCCGGTATCCCTCTGCTCTGCTTGGTTTACAGGCCGCGATCACGTGGTCGCGCCCTTTAAACCAAGCAGAGGGATACCGGCACCCCCTAAAGGGGCCTGTATCTCGGGGGGCAGGGGGGCCCCAGACCTGAAACCAACGCGATTCAGCTCCGGAGACCCCCTGCACATCTACACTATCAATAAAAATTCATTTCAAATGTATTTATTGTCATTTATTTATTTATTTATTTAGATTTATTTATTTATTTTTTGGCGGCTGCTGTGTGTGTGTATTTTTTTTATTGTGGGTAGCGGGGGTGGGTGAATGGGGTATTAGCCCCAATGGTGCTTGTTTAGGGCTTGCGGGGGGTAGCGGGAGGGCTTAACCCCTTCATGACCGTAGCGGTATTAACTGCTACGGTCGTGAAGGGGTTAAGTGCACCCGCAACCCCCCCGCAAGTCCTAAACTCACACCAAGGGCCAAATACCCCCCTCACCCATCCCCACTACACACAATAAAGCGGGCACGGTGGGTTAACCCCTTCTTTGCCTTAGCGGCTATCCGCTATGGTAATGACGCAGCATTTCTGTATTTTTAATAATATTGAGCAGGAGCAGGGGGGGTACCTGAGCATTAATTTCTGGCTCAGGGAACCCCCTGCTCACTGTACAATATTATTAAAATACAGAAATGATGCTTCTTTACCATAGCGCATAGCCGCTAAGGTAAAGAACGAGTGTTTATTTATACTGTATATTGTATGTGTTTTATTGATACTGTACATGTGCAGAGGGTCTCCAGAGCAGAAGCGCACAGTTTCAGGTCTGGGGACCCCCTGCCCCCCGAGATACAGGCCCCTTTAGGGGGTGCCGGTATCCCTCTGCTCTGCTTGGTTTACAGGCCGCGATAACGTGATCGGACCTTTAAACCAAGCAGAGGGATACCGGCACCCCCTAAAGGGGCCTGTATCTCGGGGGGTCGGGGGGCCCCAGACCTGAAACCAACGCGATTCAGCTCCGGAGACCCCCTGCACATCTACACTATCAATAAAAATGTATTTCAAATGTATTTATTGTCATTTATTTATTTATTTATTTAGATTTATTTATTTCTTTTTTGGCGGCTGCTGTGTGTGTGTATTTTTTTATTGTGGGTAGCGGGAGGGTGGGTGAATGGGGTATTAGCCCCAACGATGTTTGTTTAGGGCTTGCGGGGGGGTGGGGGGTAGCGGGAGGGCTTAACCCCTTCATGACCGTAGCGGTATTAACTGCTACGGTCGTGAAGGGGTTAAGTGCACCCGCAAATCCCCCCCCCCCCCGCAAGTCCTAAACTCACACCAAGGGCCAAATACACCCCCTCACCCATCCCCACTACACACAATAAAGCGGTCAACTGCAACTGCAAGCCCACACATTACTGATTCTGCGCTTTACAAGTCATGAGTTTATGCCATCTGGTGGACACACGAAGCATTGCAGCCTAGTAAATCCTTCTCATTATCATTTAACAGATCAGGCCCCCGTCAGCCAGGCATGAACCGTGGCTGGGAAGGCAAACGCAACGAAGCATGCAAGAGGTGAGCAGCGGCGGATTCCAGGTATCTGCCAGGTACAAACTGGGCATTTGCTCGAATAAAGTGTGTCGGTGCAGTACGTTCTGCATGTGGATGCCAGTCTCAATGGACTGGGCACCGTCTTGCACCAGAAGCACCTTCGGCCCGTAGCCTACGTCAGCCGCAGTTTGACACCCAGTGAACAAAAATACCCTGTACATAAGTTGGAATTCCTGGCTCTCAAATGGGCGATCACGTAAAAACTCCACGATTACCTTTACAGTGTTACGTTTGAGGTAATGACGGATAACAATCCCCTCACGTACATCAATACCTTGGCCAAATTGGATGCAGCAGGGCACCGGTGGTTGGCAACTCTAAACAACTACCAATTCTCTCTGAAGTATAAGCCAGGGCCTTTGAATGTCGGAGCTGACGCCCTATCCCGACGACCAGGACTAAGTGCTACTCCAGACAATGATGAGTGGGAGGAAATTCCAGGACCAGGGGTGCTAGCTATGTGTAGCACCGCCGCCATCATCAACGATCAAGTAGCCTTCTCAGAATTACGGGTTGCACACTCCTTGGGATGCCAGTCACAGGCCATTCCGGCTGCCTACTGCGATCCAAAGGGGATGAATATAATGCACGACAAAGTACTACGGTGGAAGGATCTGGTAGACTACCAAATACGAGATCCTGTAATAAGTATTATTAGGCAAGCTGTTGAAAAAAGGAACCCAGCCCTCCTGAAGCGTGTTCCCAAAGACTTTGTCGCTTTGCTCATGCGGGAAGCGGACAAATTGGAGATCGATAACTGCTTACTCTATCGGGTGGTGCAATACCACAACCACCCGGATAGACGACAACTAGTCCTCCCTAAGAACTTGCAATACATAGTGTTAAAGTCCCTACATGATGAGCATGGACATCTCGGTTTAGAGAAGATCTTTGGGTTGGTCCGAGACCGCTTTTTCTAGCCCAAGATGCGAGAGGCCATAGAACACCATTGTCGCCGTTGTTCTCGGTGTATACAACGCAAGACACTGCCTATCAGAGCAGCGCCCATGGGCCATCTGAAGAGTTCTGGTCCAATGGACCTTGTGTGTATGGCCTTTCTGTGCATTGAGCCTGATAGCCAAGGAATATGCAACGTGCTGGTCATCACGGACCATTACACCCGGTATGCCCAGGCCTTCCCCACGAAAGACCAGAAAGCCATCACTGTGGCAAAAATACTATGGGAGAAGTACTTAGTTCACTACGGTCTTCCAAACCAACTTCACTCAGACCAAGGTCGAGATTTTGAGAGCACTCTGATACGAGAATTGCTCAAAATGCTGAACATCGCTAAATCACGGACGACCCCGTACCATCCCGAAGGAGACGCTTTGCCAGAACGATTTAATCGGACCTTACTGGACATGCTCGGAACTCTAAAGGGTACTCAGAAGACTGAATGGAGTCGACACGTGGAGGCCCTTGTTCACGCATACCATTGTACCCGCCATGAGTCAACTGGATTCTCTCTATACTTCCTCATGTTCGGCCGAGAGGCGAGACTGCCGGTAGATGTACGTCTTCGAGTCTCGACGGATGGGATACACAATGCTACCCATTTCAAATACGTGCAAAGACTTAAAGACAGCTTGCAACAGGCTTACCAACAGGCTGAGAAGTCTACAGCTAAGCTGAATGCTGACAATAAAAGGCGATACGACCATAAGGTCAAATATCGGGAGCTTCGTCCTGGAGACGCTCTGTTGCTTCGCAATCTGGGAGTACCAGGAAAACATAAATTGGATGACCGATGAAGAGACAGTGTATATGAGGTAGAATCGCAGATGCCTGGCCTCCCGGTCTATCGCATCAAAGACACTAAAGGCCGGGTAAAGGTGTGGCATCGTAATCATCTTCTCCCCATTTCACAAGTGGGAGATGAGGAAACAGAAATATTGGCCACACCACTGAACGGTGAGTCTGATTCCTCAGAGATTGGTCAAGAGACTGTACATGATCATACCAACTCTGAAACTCCTGAAGATCCTATGGAAGGATCCTCTCAATGGAGGGCCATCTCCCAGAGGAGCTATGGGTAAAGGGCCCCGTAGGCCAACGCCTACTAAGGTGGCTCCAGCGGGCCAGACTTTGGATCCACAAAGTCCGTGCTTTGTGCCGAACAGAGACTGTTCAGAAACATTTCTCCCCTCAAGGGAAGAGCCTGAGCCTCAGGACTGTACTTATTACTCCCCCGAGGGAATTGCTGAAGAACAGCTCCGAAGGAGCCAAAGAGTCTGGTACCCTTCAAGTCGGGTAACCTATGATCAATTGCGGCACCCCACTATGAGGCTCAGCAGCGGTCTCGTAGCAAAATACAATCTGTAATTGTGATGCTCACAGAATTGTGTAACATCGTTTAAAGCCGTTCGATGTGCTAAGTTGTATTCTTATTGACATGCATTTTTATTATATAACTTATGTTTATAGTTGCTTAAGTTGTTTCCCAAGCGAGTTCGTTGGGGGTTTTACCAGGGGGAGGATGCAGCCAGGATCCCCCTCTGGGTTTAGGTTTCCCCCCCATCTCACACTCACCTCCGCTCTGCCGTGAGCATTGGGACTGCCTCTGGGGCTGAGCGGCAGCAAGGGGGAGCGTGTGGGAGATGTGCCAGTTGCTGGGGCAGCGTTCGCGTTGTGAAGGACTCCCGGTGGAGTTGGATGCAGGGCGCCATCATATTCTCGGGGCGCGCGCATGCACAGAGTAGCGGCGACACGGGAGGCATTGAGGAGAGTTGCGCATGTGCAAGGACAAGCGCGCGAACCCTAGCCTACCAGGGAAAGCTTGTGAACGGGAGAATCCCATGTGCCTTAGGGGACTCCACGTGACGCCAGGGAGCCAATAGGGCCAGAGGAGCTCCCTGCTTGCAGGGTTTTGATACATTTGGCGCGCGCGGGACACAGTTAGTCAGGACCAGGAAGAGCTAGGGGAAGGAGGTGAGTGCAGGGGTCTGTGACCCACTGCATTAGGCTTCAGCCCCCTAGGCCCGAGTTAGGTCCTGAGCCCCTTACAGCTTGTGGTGCTACAGGGACAGGCCCTACACTGGCGACACACTTTATTTGAGCTTGGCTAGTCCCACGAATTCGGGTATACCCGGGTGTATTGAGGTTTGTGACTGTTTTCTGCCCAAGTGCATTGAGTTATTTTCCAAGCAGGGATTGAAGCATTTTATTCCCGCTGGCTGCAATACTGCACAGTATATATATATATACTGCATTACAATTCATGAATTTATGCCATCTGGTAGACACGCGAAGCATTGCAGCCTATTAAATCCTAATCATTATCATTTAACAGATCAGCCGCCCATCAGCCAGGCATGAACCCAGGCTGGGAAGGCAAATGCAACGGGGCTTGTCAGAGGTGAGGAGTGGCGCATTCCAGGTATCTGCCAGGTACATACTGGGTATTTGCTCGAATAAAGTGTGTCGGTGCAGTAGGTTAGGGACCTTGCCCCATTAGTGCCAGTGTCAGTTAGGGACACAGCGGACGCAGCGCTTCCCAAGGAGAGGCTTGGGCTCAAGCCTATGCCCCAAAGTGACAAAGACTATCTCCAGGGTGGGATCGCCCCTGGCGGACCCTTGTGCAATGAAGGGCCGGATCGCAGACGGGATCACCAAGCGGCGGAGCACTCGGCAGGAGCACTCGGCAGGTACCTTCATAAGTGCACTAGCAAATCACCATATATATTCTCACATAGTGGCAGCGCTGACCACGGGACAAAGGGGTTAGACTGTGGACACGGTGTGGGGGTACACGGTGGTGGGTGCAAGGTACACTCCTAGTGGAGTGAATGACAATTGGGACTATGGTACATGGTGTGGAGTTACCCCCTAGGGGGAGTAGTATTACAAGTACACAAGTATTACAAGTATTACAAGTAGTGGTTACTGATAAGTATGTAAAGTGTTATCATTGTTCTGCATATATAGTAAACTGGTTATATACATCTCAGTGTATGTACTTATTGTATATGTGGGTCCTGTGTAGGCAACCTTCTACATTCCTAGAACCCTACACAGGTGGAGGCGCTGAAACCAGATCGATCCAGAGGACTCAGCCCAGGTTCCCAGCAAGCGGAGGCTCAGGCCTCTTGTGAACCTACAGGTATACGCACCACACCTGGTAACACATAGGTTCCCCCTCACATACACTATATCTGTGATTGGGGTAGGGGGAATACCCGTTACAGATGTATGCACTTTGCCCTTTTGTACTTGTGGATGTAGGTGTATGACATGGTACAGTAGGTTGGTGGGTGTTATTTAAATCCTTCCAAAGTACCTTTGGTGTCCCTCAAGCCTTGATAAAGTGCAGGCAGGAATAAAACAACTGTCACATAGCGGTGTCATGTGTCCGTGATCCCAAAGGATACTGGTGTAGAGGCATATTTTGCTTACATCACTCTACAGTATGTGCATTTTTTATACTTTTAATTGCAGTGAAATGTAGCTATGGATTGTAAATGATGATGCATTGTGCCCCTGCGTTTTTCTCTTTTTCTGGCTAATTTATCTTGCTCTTTGACTGGACAGCCCCCTTACAGGATTTATCGTCACCAGTGAGGAAGAGGATGAAGTGTATCTCTAAAGACATGTTACAGTACCTCCCAGACTGGGTGATAGACCCGGTCTGTTAAACCTGCAACCCTGTCTTTCCCCATTATGGCTTAGCAAACAGTGCTTCCACTGCAGCCAGGGATTCTGGGTAATTACTTGCAATTTAGCACACTCTTTACTACTTATCCATGTTAATATGGGACCTTATAAGCTTATGCATGCTGTATTAGGATTTGGTCCCGTTGCGTCCGGCGGCGCGCGTGGCCGCATGTGCGCTTCTCACCATCTCCTGGTATCCTCCCGAGCCGGTCCCAGTCTCTCCTCCCTGCAGGGCTCACTACACGCTGTGACACGTCAGCCGCCAGGGGATGCAAGAGAATTGTAATCCCGAGCGGCGACGCGTCACGTGGTGTGGCTGTGAGCCAATGAGGAGAGGAGGAGGGGAGGCTTCGGGGAGGCTTCAGGGAGGCTTCGGGGAGGCTTCGGGGAGCGGGGAGGCTTCGGGGAGCGGGGAAGCTTCGGGGAGGGGGGAGGAGAGGAGGGGGAAAGCAGCGATTTGTCTAAATGAACTCTGCTCCCTCCCACAGACTCTCTCCTCATACTGTGTGAGCCGGGACACACTCTGGGACTGTGAACCAGAGAGAAGACCCATCCCCCCCCACTTAAATGAAGGGGAAGGATGGCGCTGGATGAAGAAGAGGGGCACAGCAGATTAACCCCTATAGTAAAAACAAAAAACAAAACTGTGCGCTACTACCTAACTACCTATAAAGTGTAAATGAATAAATATATACAGTGCAGTGACTATACCATGCCTTTTACCAACTTTTTTCATGTACGCAGATATATTACCCCCTTTTTAATTCTATAATATATTGTTGAATTTGCTTCACTATTTGGTGCTGTGCGCTGTTTTCTTTTGTTTCTAACCCCTATAGTGTCTGCAGTGTCAGCAGATGCAAAGGGGGGGAAGTGGGGGAGGGAACCCCTGGCACAGCCAGTGTGATAGTCCCGCCCCTGACGTCATTGCCGCGCCCACCTGCCCCATTTTGGCCACGCCCCCCACTCCAGCTCCCGCTCCCTACAGACCGCAGATAGCGGCCAAGTGCCTCTCCACGCGCCGCCTGTCTGCAGTGCGGGCGCGTGGTCTGAGGCAGCGGGGCCTTAGTCTTACACAGCTTTTCAGCACAACCTGGGTTAAAGAAAAAAGCTGCCAGAGGGATGGCCCGCCTCTCCTGCACTATGGGACGCGGGCCGGTTGCTATGGCGGTGTCGGGGGGCGGTGCAGTAGCGCATTTGTGGGCGGATACATTTGGGGGCGATTTCAGCGCGAATTGGGGCTGCCCTGATAGGTATTTAAATGCCGACATTGGTGGGGGCATATTACTCCTTGATAAAGGGCGGATTGCCGAAACGCGTAGGAGGGTACTTACCTCCGTTTTTTTAAACCATGGATCAATAAAGGATAATATATATTTTTAGCAGTCTTTCTGGTGTGGGACCCACTCTGTTCAAAAGGGCTGTGTGTTGGAGTGTTTTTTCCTTTGGATCTCTCTGCATTCTCCTGGTTGCACGCCCATCAAGATTCACAGGACTGGGGAAATACTAATTGTGAGTAGCTATTCTTTACCTATTTTTGGACTCTCCCAATGAGGCTTTAGGTCTGATTTTCTTCATATTTCAGCCTTTAACCTTCAGGGCCAGAATTATCCTTATATGTGGTACATGAAATGTTATGATTATGAATACATACCTCACTAGCCCCAGTATCTATCCTCTGCATCTCATTTAAGTACTTATATCAAGATTGGATCTATATGTTGGAGCGCATATCACTGATTTACTTTACGTTAAAGAAAACATGCGCTGAAAAGCTGTGTAATATGGTAGACATAAGCCTATAGGGTCCCAAGATAAAATGTACACCGTACGGTGGAGGTTTTTTGTCACTCTTTTTTACCCACCCTAACTTTTGTAATGTCTGGTTATGCCTATATTATAAACTGCAAATGAGTAATACTGGATGTGGTGCGGTGTTACAGTGACTTAAATGGAACTCAGCTGCCATCTAGTGGTCAATTTATATACACACTCAGACATATAAAAGTCCAAACAGTCACATAGACCAGAGGAGAACTTTTACTGCTGCGCCCCCTTGTCTAGCCTGCTTCGGAGCTCGCTCCCCCCCACCTACCTTGCAGCTGCGTCAAATGATGCCGCGTTGCCATGGAGACGCGTCACAACTTTAGTTTTATTGTTGCAGATGCATCACGTGATCCCTCGGCATTTAATTTAAATGCCTTGGGGAAGAGCGCGGGACCTCTGCAACCGCCCGTGCCCTCCCAGAAAAATCTCCCACCCCCCTTGGGGGACGTGCCCCCCAGTTTGCGCACCCCTGATATAGACAGTCAAATAGACATATACAAGTCCAAACATAGGGGCCTATTGTATAAGCCTTCATAAAAAAAATTGTTGGGTTGTTTACGCCGCCAGTTTTTTGGGCGTTGCTATCACGGTATTCAGAAAGCCTTGAATACCTGCGATACAAATGCCCAAAACGGGCGAATAGCCTGCGACGTGATTATCGCCTCTCTCAATAAGGCTTACCAGGCGATTATTTCCAGCTGCAGAGAGCTGCACAGAGAGCCGCCTCTCCCTGCGCTTATCTCACAAGCAATCGCAAGATTTTTATATAAATTTTAATACAAGTGTACGTGAGCAGGGGGTCTCCGGAGCAGAACCGCGTTGATTTCAGGTCCGGGGACCCCCTGCTTCCCGAGATACAGACCCCGTTATGGGGTGGCGATATCTCCTATGCATTTAAATGTACCTGACCGTTGGAATAAAATGCATAGAATCAACGCGGTCCTGCTCCGGAGACCCCCTGCTCATCTACACTAGTAATACAATGTATATTAAAACAGCTTCATTACCTTATCAGCTAGCCGCTAAGGCAATGAAGGGGTTAAACCACAGTAGCCTGTTTCTTGGAGCAGAGGGGGTGGTAGTCCCAGTGTGGGAGGTTAGGCCTGCCTGGAAGGTTGCGGGAGGAATTAACCCCTTCACTACCATAGCAGTGGGAACCGCTATGGCAATGAAGGGGTTAACCAGTCCCCCTACCCATCGGAAGGCCTAAGCATCAATCCTTGGGGCTACTACCCACTTCACCCAATCCCTCTACCCCAAAAAACAAAAATAAACACAACCCTACTACCCACCTCCTCTACCCCCAACAACCCCCTAAAACACATACAATATAGTAATGGGCAAAATTACTATTATCCACATATGGATATTAGTGCATTTACCCATTATAAAATCAAACATTAGGCAGCCAGCATAAATAAAGTAAATAAAACGTTCTACTTACCCCTGACATCATGAAGGGCATCCTCGTCAGCATACTCCAGGTCCATGTGCTCCATCGCCAGCAAGAGTACAAGAAAAAAATACAATCTAATGGTTCCTAACCCCTTAATCACCTTAGCAATTAATAACTGCTATAGTACTTAAGGGGTTAACCCCCATCCCCTGGTACCCACCCAGGAGGCCTAACTACCCACCCCGGATCCACTATACACACTCTCTACCCATTGATTGGCATAGTGGTATAGCATACCCATATAATATGGGCATGATAAGCCACTATAGCACTCAATGGTCAACCTAATACAAATAATTAAGGCCAAAAATACACAATAATACAAGAAATACACAAGCACCTAAATACCCCAACAATAAAATAACTAAAAAGCCTCAACTGTATATAAATTACATTAACCTATCAGTAAAACAGCATAAGAATTAAAATTATGTTATTCCAAAACATAAGAATACAAATAAATAAGCACCTATCCAAGCAATCAATTAAAGAAATAAAACCACTAGCCAACCAATCAATGAAAAAATAAAAAAGCACTCGCCAACAAAACAAATAATTAATTTAAAATGCTAACAAATCCTAAAATGTACTAAAAACAAGCCATCCAAATTCAAAACAATTTAATCCAAACAATAAACAGAAATCGAAAAAAATAACAATCAATAGAAAACAAGCATTTGCCAAAAAATGCATTGGCTGTCACTGTATTTATATGTACCAGGAAGATTAATACATTATCAGTCAATGGGCAATCACAAACATAAAAATAAATAATTACATTGAAAAAATATGAAAATATACAATTACACACATTCAATATTCATCTTACCTTCAGAAGTCTTCACCCTCCGAATCCGGCGTAACTGGAAACTCTCGACCCGCGACGTCATCACCGGCAATCCATCTCCATCCACCTTGAAGATCAGCATCAGGTACCAAAATCGTCTTTCTTTTATCTTCTCTCACCGTCTTCTATTTTGTTCTGTAATTATTTTCTTCTTTTCTTCCATCTTCTATCTTTCAATCCAATGTACCCCATGGTAAATCCAAACGGATGTTGCCTCATCGAGACCTTCCGCTAAAATGAGACATATTTTGTTTATTGTGAGTAGAGGGATTGGGAGGGGGGGGGGAGCAGCCCCAAGGATGGATATTTGGGCCTACCGGGTTGTAGTGGGATGTGTTAACCCCTTCTTTACCTTAGCGGTTATTAACTGCTAAGGTAATGAAGGGGTTAATTCCACCCGCAACCCGCCCGCAAGGCCTAAACATCCACCAAGGGCCAAATACCACTATCACCCACCCCCACTACCCACAATAAACATGGCACTGGTAGTTAACTCCTTCATTGCCTTAGCGGTCAGCCGCTAAGGTAATGTAGTTGTCTACAAATGCATTTTTATTGCATGGGATTCATGCTGTGGGTCTCCGGTGCTGATATTAATGGGTATCAGCTCTGGAGACTCCCAGCATCAATCCGATGCAGGAAAATGCATTTTTTGTTTCTAAGTCCTCTCTCGTCAGCCTTCTCAGCAGGTTCTCCCCAGCCTCAAACCAACTTTTCCTGGCGGGAGGATTTTGGGAGAAACTCGCCATTCTAGAGCCGCGATAGGCCTCAATAAACTAATCGAGGCTACTAGAATTGCACGAGTTTCAGAACCTGCCGATAAGTGGCTTATCGCCACTCACCCGGCAATCTGTTTTGGATAGATGAAAAATGGGCGATTTATGCATTTATTGCCCACTTATCGAAGCTTACAGAATAGCAGTAGGCCTTTTGGGCAAAAAGGCCTCGATAAGTGGTTATGAGGGCTTATAGAATAGGCCCCATAGTCTTTACTTGTGATAGCTTTTCATTGCACAGATATAATCATAGGACAGCCTTGCGTGTAAATACCATCTTCCCTGCCATGGGGCATGTAGCAAAAAGGGCAAATTGTTAAAAGTGGTTTCAATTGCAATTTTATTAAAGTTGCCAATAGTCCTAAATCTGGCCGGACGGTCTCATGTTTGTAGTGAATGTTCCACCTCAAGTTGGATGGGATAGCAAAATGACCCCAAATTTGGCCCCCAAAAGACCCCTTTTTAGACTGAGTTTACTAGTCGGGATTTTATCCTATCGGGGTGTTTTGTCTTATCAATAATGTCAAAATCTCAAGTTAGTGTAAAAGTAAGAGAAAAATAACAAGGTCCACTGTTTTCAACCACTGTCCCCATTAACTTAGGGAAGATGATAACTATAAAGGCTTGAAATTGGGTGAACAAGAAATGAAAATCTATTTTTTTGCACACAATATGCTTCTTTTGGCTTCTAACGCTGAAACCTTATTAGCTGTACCTATATATAGCTTTTTCAAGTTCTGGTATTGTGTTCATTTTATGTATTTTCTTTCAGAAGAAAATAAATTGGGAACCGCTTCAGTATTTCATAATATGTAAGAAATGAAAGGCGTGTTCAGGATAGGATGACCAGATGTCCCGGTTTAGTCGGGACAGTCCAGGATTTGCTGCACGTGTCCCTATGTCCCGACAATTATTTGAAAATGTTAAAAATGTCCAGGTTTATTATTATTATTATTATTTCAGTTGCAAAGAAGGAGGGGACAGGCATCATCATCAGGGGTCGGGGCCAGCATCGGCATGAACAGAGCTGCTGTGCTAGCAATATGAAGAGAAAAACATGCAGATACCACCACAGGGGGCGCCTGTATGCTGGCTCCTCCTTATAGAGCTGGTCCCATGTGGGACAATGTGTGTAGGTCAGTCTGTGTGTGTTTATGTGATGGACTGGTCACTCTTTCTATATGGTGTGTATTCTGGAAGCCAGGGGTCATGTGTAAGATGATTTAGCCCAGATAGTGTCAACTCAGCCCTCTTTTCCAAGCACAACAAGTTCTGTTTCTTTTCTTACTTTATTTGGGGAAAGTAGCATAAAATACAGTCACTTGTGAAGAGATGTTATGTATGAATAGTGTCTCTCTGTGGGTGCCTTGGTAGTTAAGAGCAGGTGAGAAGATAATCCTACCATACAGGAGTATACAGCAGTGCTCACTCATCCAGAGGTAATGGTGGAAAAGGAAGTGAGGGGCAAGGGTCACACTAAAGGTTCAGTGAGACTGCACTAACTGTCAGCAAAAGACAGGGGGGAAAATGGGAAAGCCCAAAACTAGGAGGACTGGAGAAGTTTCCAGAGCAACCAGGGGTATGACAGACTGGAAGGAAAAAGAGATACATAATGTATCCATTCCATCTGCACTGAGAGAGAACTACAAGGAAAGTGACATCCTAGTGCAGCTAGCAGGGGGAACTGCCAAGGGAAGGGGGGCTGAAACAGAAAAGGCAGACAGGGGTATTTCTGTTCCATGACACTCCCCGCCTGGTATCTGTAGATACCACTATATAACAGACTATGTGGAACATATGTGCAATGCATAACAAAGATAACATCACATTCTCAAACAATGCAAGAGTCCATGTCCACATAGCGATGTGACACCAGCCGATATCACTGGTATCAAGGTCCCTTGGCCAAGGTTCTTTGGCAAAGGATGCAGGGTGGATGCACAGCTCCAGATTTGCTGGTTGCACCACAATGTCTTTGTATAAAAGTCTCTGGCACTGTTTCCTTTTAGCCTTGTGAGAGAACAGTCCTTTTGTCTCTGTAGTTTTACCAACAGAGTGTATCCCCTTGTAGGTATGCCAGTCATGGTAGCCTGTCGCTCTATCACCTGGCGTTTGGCAGAAGGAGATGGCTTTTGGCTCCTTGCGGAAGCGGAACAACACTCCTGGAAGACTGGTTGTCGTGTCTAGTCCAGTAGAGAGGGCGTCGTTCAGGGAGACTCCCTGGAGCTGAGCGCTGGGGCTGAACACTATCCGGATTTGATCTGGTTCCTGAGGTTGGTAGGCCCCAGATGGTTGGAGGTACCGGCATTCTTCACCTTCCTTCATTAGAGGTGCTGGCTTTGCGTGTCCGGTAAGGCATATCTTCTGGATGAAGGCCACAAAGTTGTTTTTAGTCTCTGGTTCCCTTTGTAGGTCGCAGAGGTGCGAAGTGAACCTAGAGATGGCATGTTCTCCATTGTTTGGGAAGCGCCTTCTTGGTGAACGGAATGGTAGCGGAGTCACCCAACTGCCTAGTCCGTCTTTAGAGAGCTCTTTGACTGTTAACCTCGGGAATCCTCTATCTTCCCTTGATGGTGTTTGCTTGTCGTCGTTCCTTGTTGTCTGGAACACTGTGCACCGTAGGTCATTCGTGCATTCCTCTTGCACGAGAACATCTCCCTGTAGTTTGGTGAAACACTTTTGTGTCTCTTTGTTAACTGCCATCGGGAGGTTATTTTCTCCCTGGACGTAACGAAGAACAGTCTCTTTTGCCCTATAAAGACCCTTTATGAAATGTCTCTGTGGCTGTCTCTTTTTAGACGTGTGAGAGGACAGTCTTTTTGACACTGTGGCTTCACCTGTAGGGCGCAATCTTTTGCGACTATGCCAGCCGTGGCAGCTGGCTGCTTTGTCGCTTGGTACTCTGTGGAGAGGAACAACTGTACGTCTTAGTCGTGCCATTGCTCGCGAGAGGACCGTTTGATTGTTTATTGCCTTTTGGACGATCCCTTTGTCGGTCACCTTTGGGAGGTTACTTCCTTCCCTAGGTGGAATCGACTCATCATCCTTAGCAGTCTGGACTGCCGAGCATCCTAGGCCGTTGTCGCATCCCCTCGATGTGAGGATGTCTTTGTTGATCTGAGGGGTATGACCTTGTCTTTTCTCTTCACTTGGCCCTTCGGTCACTTAGAGATGGCCAAGACATGGTTCAGAGAGAGATGTGTGTCCACATTCTGTCACCACCGTTCTGCGGGCATCAACGTAGTCTTGCCCGTGCTCTTTGTTGGTGCACGCATTGCCCACTATCACCCATCCTAGGTCAAGTCTTTGGGCGTATGGCGCGTTGTGGGGTACGTTATGCTGTTTACAGACTTTATGTACCCTCATGATGTCCCTACCGAGCAGCAGCAAGATCTTGGCGCCTTGTTCTACCGGCCGGATGTGGTTGGCTATTCCTTTGAGGTGGGGGTAATGGAGTGCCACGTCTGGTGTGGGAATCTCGTCCCTGTTTGTGGCCATGTGGTTGCACTCGATGAGTGTGGGAAGGGGCATGTCCACTTTGCCGTCTATTGAGCATATGGTGTTGCCATTCACTCTTCTCCCTGTGGTCTCCATTTGCCCTGCGCACGTTCTGAGTGTAAGGAGAAGCACCGTCTTGTATGTTAAACATATCGAAGAACTCTGACCTGACCAGCGATCGGTTGCTCTGGTCGTCGAGGATTGCGTACATCCGAATAGCCTTCTCAGGTTGTCCCTGGGGGTGTACTGCGACGGCATATTTTGGAGCAGGATATTTTGTCACCTTCTTTTCCGCAAACCTCAGTTCGCTGAGATGTGACGGATGTTGACTCTCCTTCTCCTTCCTCCCCGCCATGCTCCGCTACGGAGGATGGGTTCTTGAGTTGGTGGAGTGTCAGCACCTCTGGGTGTAACGATGTCACGTGCTTGTCGCTTTCGCACACGGTGCATTTGATCTCTTCTTTACAGTCCCTGGCTAGGTGAGTCGTGGAACCGCAGCACCTGAAGCAAACTCTGAATTCTCCAAGTAGCCTCTTGCGTTCCTCTAGGGACTTCATCCTGAACCCAAAGCACTTGTTGAGTGGGTGTGGCTTCTTGTGTATGGGACATTCCCTGTTTGGGTCCCTTGGTTCCTTGCTTCCGGTGACCGACTGATCGGGAGTAGTTTGGGTCCTGGGAGGCACGTTCGTCCTGCGGACCGAGATGGGTGTTTGGGTGTTACCATATCTCGTCACTGGTCTCTCGTTCCTCAGGCTGCTTGCACTGTATGTGGTTTGCGCACCTAAGAAGAAGCTGGGGTCGTTCCTCGTCCTTGCTGCTTCGCGAATGAAGCTCAAGAATACTGAGAATGGGGGGTAGACGACTTGCTTCTCCCTTTTGTATTTGGAACCTTGTGAAATCCACTTTTCTTGGAAGTTGAAGGGTAGCTTCTCCAGGATGGGTCTCACTCCACGAGCTGAGTCTAGGACGTTGAGACCTATTAAGGAATGGTCTTTCTTGCGAACTCCAGTTCTTGCAGCAGGTCCCCGAGCTCTCGTAACTTCGAGTAGTCTTTGGTTGTGATCTTGGGGAAGCTGTCAACTCTTTTGAAGAGCGAATCCTCGACTGCTTCGTGGCTGCCGTAGGACTCTTCTAGCCTTTCCCACACTAGGTCAAGACCTACTTGGGGTTGGTGCGCGTTGGCCGCCCGCAGTCTATTCGCGTGCTCCCTGGATTCGTTCCCCAGGAACTTGAATAGCAGGTTGAGCTCTTCCCTTGCTGAGAAGTCCAAGCTGTTGATTGCGTCTTTGAACGTGAACTTCCACGTCCGGTAGTTCTCAGGGCGGTCGTCGAAGCTGGTGAGTCCTGCTTGCACCAGGTCACGCCGGATCATGTACTTGACTATGTCTGTCAGGCCTGAGGCATTGGCGTGTTTGTCCCGTTCTGAGGTAGTTGCTGGGAGGGTCTGTGCGGTCGCCTCTTCTTTGGCGTGGACGCGTGATGACTGCTGGTCGGTGTGAGGGGCTCTGCTTTCCCGTGTGGGTGTACCTGGATGGCGAGCCTGTTGTAGTGCACCCGTGTGCGCGCTGGCGTGTGGATCACTGTTGCGGCTGTGGCTATCCCAGGCAGCATGTACCATTGACGGAGCAGCGTCTTCTCCTCGTGGACCTAGCAAGTCTTCGGTGTCTGTAGAGTCACTCCCTCCGATTTGAGATGGTGCGCTGGTATTTACACTGAAGAGGCTCCTTACGTAGTCTTCAGTGCGTTGGATTGGATCCTCTGAGGCTATCCGTTTGTACGGTAGCTCCCCGCCGTCCTGTCTCACAGCTGCTTCTAAGACTTCGGCTTGGGCTATGGTGGCAGCGGCGTCCTCCTCTTTGCTTAGAGCTTCTAGATCCGCGTCCAATTCGGCCTTTCTACGCGCAGCAGCGGCGGTAGCAGCGGCAGCATTAGCAGCGGCGGCGGTAGCAGCGGCGGCGGCATTGGCAGCATTCTGCTCCTCCTCTTGTATGCGCGCTCTTTCTTCCCTTACGGCTGCCTCTCTCCGACCATATTCGGCCCTGGCACGTGCAGCCTCTGCAGAGGCTTGCGCCTTGGTAGCGCTTGCACTTGCGCTGGACACGTTAGATTGCGCTGATTTTGCAGACCTTGATGAGTGCCTTGATGTGCTGGAGCGCTGCGACGCGGTCTCCAGGAGGAGCTATTTTCTCACGCTTTGAGCATCTGTGATAGCGGTCCGCACGCGGCTGTCACGTGTAAGGTCAATATCGTTTTGTAAGTCTCTTTCTTGCAGGCTTTCACTGGTGTTGGCCCTGGTCAGGTAAGTAATGTATGCTTCTGACAGCTCTTGATAACGCGAGTAATCGGTCCTTAATTGCGTTATTGCCTGCTCGAGCTGTTGCGCATAGTTGCCAACGCTAGTAACATTGCGTATTCCCAGTGTGGTTGTGCTCCAGGCCAACTCTAATTTAGCGCGGTGCGCTTCAATGTCAATCTCGTATTTTTCACGGGCCTTTAGTGTCCGTGTGACTGTCCGTTTGGGCCTTGCGCCTGCCTGCACCTGTTGCAGTTGCGCAGCGGTCTCTGTGTCTGAGTGATTGCTTTCCTGCGTGATGTCTGGTGAGGCTCTGAGTTCTGCCATGCTGTAGGTGTGTGTAGGCCTTTAGCCAGTGCGTGTGGCGTGCGGTCTTTTACCTTTGTCAGCGATGGGCGTCTGTCTCAGGTGATGCCGAGCGGTGTCCTGCAGCGTGCAGCGTAGGGGTAGCTGTACTCACAGGCGTCCGGTGGCTCTTACCCGTGTCCTGGCGGGTGTCCGGTAGAGTGGCCCTTGATGGCGCTAGCCGTGGGGACGTGCGCAGGGGTAGGTGAGATGGTGGCTCCTCACTATGGGGCTGTGCAGAGTGTGAACTCAGACAGAGAAAGGCAGTTAGGTTTTGTGTAAGAAGCACTGTTTGTTTGCAAAGCTGCTGTGCAGTGTAAGCTGCTGCTTGTCTGTTAAGGCTGCAGGCTGTGTGCAGTTTGAATCTGCTTGCTTATTTGTAAGGCTGCAGGCTGTGTGCAGTTGCTGTATAAAGCTTGCTGCCCTGTCTGGCAGAGTAAAGCTGCTGCTGTTTGAAAGGCTGCTCTTCAGTCTGCAGAGACTGCTCTGTGTACTTATTAGTAATGTAAAGCTGCTCACTTGTCTTTGCATAAGCTGTAGTTGTTTGCTGTGTAGAGGCTGGTGGCTCTGTGTAGCAACGTGGAGCAGTATGCTTGTACAGTGGTGGTGAGAGACTGCTGTTTTTTTGCTGTGTAAGCTGCTTGCTTGTTTCTTTAGCATAAAGGCTGTGGGTAGCAGCTCCTCTGTGTTTGTCCCCAAGGCACACGGTATCTTCTCACTATTCTGGAAGCCAGGGGTCATGTGTAAGATGATTTAGCCCAGATAGTGTCAACTCAGCCCTCTTTTCCAAGCACAACAAGTTCTGTTTCTTTTCTTACTTTATTTGGGGAAAGTAGCATAAAATACAGTCACTTGTGAAGAGATGTTATGTATGAATAGTGTCTCTCTGTGGGTGCCTTGGTAGTTAAGAGCAGGTGAGAAGATAATCCTACCATACAGGAGTATACAGCAGTGCTCACTCATCCAGAGGTAATGGTGGAAAAGGAAGTGAGGGGCAAGGGTCACACTAAAGGTTCAGTGAGACTGCACTAACTGTCAGCAAAAGACAGGGGGGGAAATGGGAAAGCCCAAAACTAGGAGGACTGGAGAGGTTGCCAGAGCAACCAGGGGTATGACAGACTGGAAGGAAAAAGAGATACATAATGTATCCATTCCATCTGCACTGAGAGAGAACTGCAAGGAAAGTGACATCCTAGTGCAGCTAGCAAGGGGAACTGCCAAGGGAAGGGGGACTGAAACAGAAAAGGCAGACAGGGGTATTTCTGTTCCATGACAGTGTGTGAGTCTGTGCAGGTCAGTGGCTCTGTGTCTGTGCAGGTCAGTGGCTGTGTGTCTGCAGTCATTGGCAGTATGTCTGTGTAGGTCATTGGCTGTATGACTGTGCATGTATGTATGTGTGGGGGTCAGTGGTCCCCTGATATCAGGACTGAGGATGCACCCCAAGTAAAAATTCCCCAGCCAGCACCTGGATAGGGGGTGGGGGAAAGAGAAGGGAGAGTGAGAGAGAATGGTGGGGAAATAGAATGGGGGGAGGGGGAGAGAGAATGGGGGGAGAGAGAATGGGGTGGGGAGAGAATGGGGCTGGGAGAGAGAATGCGGGGAGAGAGAATGGGGAGAGAGAGGGAGAGAGAGAGAATGGGGAGAGAGAGAGAGAAGGGGGAGGAATAGGGAGAAGGGGGAGGAGGAGAGGGAGAAGGGGGGGAGAGGGAAAAGGGGGAGGGAGAGAGAGAGAATGAGGAGGGAGAGAGAGGAAAGGGGGAGGGAGAGAGAAGGGGAAGAGAGAGAATGGAGAGAGAAAGAGAATGGGGGAGAGAGAGAGAATGGTGGGAAGAGAGAATGGGGGGAAGAGAGAGAGAGAGAATGAGGGGATAGAGAGAGAATGGGGGAGCGAGAGAGAATGGGGGAGAGAGAATGTGGGTGGGTAGAATGGGGGGAGAGAGAGAGAATGGGGGGAGAGAATGGGGGGGAGAGAGAGAATGGGGGCAGAGAATGGGGGTTGGAAGGGAGAGAGAGAATGGGGGTTGGAAGGGAGAGAGAATGGGTGTGGGAAGGGAGAGAGAGAGTGGGGGTGGGAAAGGAGAGAGAATGGAGATGGGAAAGGAAAGAGAGAATGGGGGTGAGAAGGGAGAGAGAATGGGGGTCGGAAGGGAGAGAGAGAATGGGGGGTGGGAGAGAGAATGGGGGGTGGGAGAGAGAATGGGGGTGGGAAAGGAGAGAGAATGGGGGTGGGAAGGAAGAGAGAATGGGGGTGGGGACGGAGTGAGAGGATGGGGGTGGGAAAGGGAAGAGAAGGGGGAGAGAGAGAATGGGGGAATGGGGTGAGAGAATGGAGGAAGGGATAGAGAGAATGGGGGGAGAGCAAGAGAATGGGGGAGAGAGAATGGGGGTGGGAAAGGAGAGAGAGAATGGGGG